>NW_010553973.1:13509-42708 GCF_000687285.1 Phaethon lepturus | reverse complement strand
CGGAGCCCCCTTATCTCCCTCTCTTTTTGGGGAGGGAGGGGCTGAGTTGGAGGAGCCAAATAAATACGCTCACCCCCTCTCTTTAACTCCTCCGTAACCGCAGCCGCGTTGCGAAGCTTCAGCCCGCAGCAAAGGGTCTGCTGGCTCTCCCTCTGCGCAAGCCCCCCTTTACTTTTGGGGTGTCACTGTCTTGTCGCCCCTTGTCTGTCTCTCTTTTTTTTTAAATATTTGTCCCGAAATGCGGTTTGGTTTGCGAGGGGAGTGGGATGCGAGCACCTGGTTAAGAGGTTTCAGCGCGAGTTTATTCAAGAGTGATAGGTCTTGCTTCTTTTTGGGATGTTGTGTTGTGGCCGCTGGTAGGAGCCACTGGACCAGCCCTGGAGAATGTTTTAGCAGTCTTGAGGTTCCCCCCCTCTTTCCAGTAAAACAGATCCTGGTGTTGAGGCTTGTCCATTGCTTGTGGTCTGGCAAAGTTTTCCAAACAGTGCTACTTACATCTTCTGTTTCCAACTCAAGAACCAGTTAACTTCCTGCTGCTGGGGCTGGTTTGTTGAGGAAACAGCCTGTCCTGTGTGTGCAGGTTTTGAGGAAAAGCCCTCTTTCTCCCCCAGCAGCACACAGAGGGCTGCACCGAGCCCGTTAGCTCGTGCGTCTGCCGAAGACCACCGGCACTGTACAGTTGTTCTGTGCCGCAGGGACTGACAGGGCTTGTAAGGAGCTGGGCTGTAACTCTCCCCGTAATCCGTGCGGTGCTGGTATCCGCCGTAGTGCGGCAGGTAACTCATTCCAGTCGCTTGCTTCTGGGATTTCTCTTCTGGGCTCGTGTGGCTGGTGTAGATTTTAACTTAAGAACAACCACGTTGAGCCAAGGGAAGTGTGCTGCTAGGTCTGTCCCGACCGCTTTGGCTTATTCTCTCTGTCTCGCTACAGCTGCTGTTTCTGATTTGAGACTCCCTCTCTGGCAATAAGGAGGGGTGAGGAGATGCTGCCAGATGTGCACCCAGCCAGATGTGCGCTCCAAGCGCTCTGGGGCTGCTGCGGTGCGCAGTGAAGTTTGCTCATGCAAAGCATCCTGCTCTCCGGTTAGAGCCGCAGCGAAGGAGCAGCATCTGCTGCTAATCTCCTCTTTGTTCTTCCAAGAGGCCTAAAGCGGAGATTGCACTTGCTGAGCTGCTGGGGACATGGGGGAATAATCAGTGCTGAGGTCTGGGGTCCCCTCTAATCCCCAGCGATATGTGATCTAACAAGTGCGTGTGGAAGAGCTGAGCCCTTCTTGCTGTGGGCTTCTGTATGTTGATAAGCAAAAAGTCTTGCCCGGTACAAGCTGTATGTTCCTGCAGAGCCCCCCGAGCCTCTGCAAGGGCCTTGTGGAGGCGGGTATTAGCCCTTCTTGCTATGCCTAGAAAAGTAGCCACATGCCTGGAGGAACTGCTCCGGGTGAGGAAACCTATCCATTTCTTCTAATATAAATCTTTCCTAAAAACCTAGAGGCATCACCCTTTGCTCTGGGGCTGAGCTGAAACGCTGAAATGGGCTTAGCTAATGCCAGCACCCTTTCTAGGCAGGGGAAGGGACACTCCTTCCAAGTCCAAGGCATCAAAGCCGCCATGACACCTTTTGGTGGCCTGCTAGACCCTCTGCACCCCCAAACGTCCCCGCCGGAGGAGGTGGTGAGGCGCAGAGCGCAGCGGGCGGCTGTGTTAAACGGATGTCACGCCGAAGCTGCAGCTTTGCCCCATCCCGCAGGCTGGTGGGGGATAGGGACAGCTGTGGATGATCCCTTCCCCCTGCTCCCCCCCTCCCCAATGTCTTATTTCAGGGAAAGAATTCGGTGTCTCCAAATGTGTGGCCTCGTGGGGAATTAGTGCATGGGGACAGAAATCGGGCATGGTTACACGATAACAAGATTGTGTCAGCATGTAGTTATGTCCGTGTCTGCCGCGCAGGGGCAGCTAGCGAGCGGGAGGGGATGCTGGGCTGGGAAGTCCATGGCTGGAGGCTGCTGCTCCGCTGTATGCCTGGCTCCGGTCTCTTAGAGGGACGCATAAGCAGCCAGAAATGATGAATGCCCTCTGGAAGTAGAGCTTGGAGTAGGTGCGAGATAAGCGTTGGTGCAGAAGGGGCCCTTGCTGCTGTCCTGCTCCGTCCCGGAGATGCCTGCTTAGGACGTGCGCCGAGGGTAACGGTCCACTGTCCGGGGCGAGGGGAGGGACAGGCTTGTCCCTTGCCAAGGGTTGTGCTGGCAGCCTCAGTGCTGCTCCCGGGGTGCCGCTCACCTGGAGCCAGGAGAGCGATGCCAGCTTGACCTGGAGCAGGTACACAGCGAAGGCAGGACCTGAAGCGATGCCGCTGTGCGGCAGCGAGCAGAGCTGAGCCCCTGCAGGCACTTGCTCGGGAGGGGTTTGTTAGCCCTAATAACTGGAAAGCAGCTGAAAAGGGGCTGGCTTCAGGCTTGTGGTGATGCTGCAGCTCCTAAGCCTTGTCTGATATCAGACTTCTTGATGTTGGAGAGGAGAAAGCATGCCTGCACCACTGAGCAGGACCTGGTGGCTTGCGGCAGGTTTAGAGCCGCCTGTCAGGATGCCTGAGGATGAAGGCTGCATTTCAGAGTAGGACTGTGTTTAGGAGGCGGTTACTGGCTGAGCCCATACCAGAGGGGGGAGCATTGCCTTGAGATAAGCGTCAGCTGAGCCCGGCTCGGTGAGATGTGCTGGCTGTTGTAAGGCTGAGCCTGCTTTGAAGTTCAGCCATCCCCTCTGCTGTCTGGAAACTAATTTGCGCTGTATTACAACTGGCTGATGGGGGTAGCTTGGAGCAGCCCCAGGCTGCCGGGATCCCTGAGAAAGCATTGCATTTCACTTCCCTCTCTGCTGTTCTCGTCCCTTACGAGCTCTGGGTGTGGGTACCTCCCCTCCATCCCTTTCCCCTCTCAAATGTGGCTACGGGGTGGTGGAAATGCCGTAGCGGCATCTGGGAATCGAGTTGGGACTCGCACTACTGGGCTTTGGAAGTGGCAGATGGTGGGATGAGCCGCGCCGGGGTGACGGGCTGCTCGACCCCGGTCCCGCTGTGTTAGCGGGAAGGCAAATGGCTCGTAGGCACTTGCTGCTTTCCTGAGCTGCCTGGTCTGTGGCTCCAGGGTTGCAGCCTGTGCCGGCCACAAAGCAAACCCCCTCCTTTTCTTTCTGGGCGTTCTGACTTAGTTTGCCTGGGTTTTGATGCACCCCCTCTTTTCCTGCTGGAAGAAGTGCTGGTTTCTGCAGCTTGGGGCTTGCTCTGCTGTCCTCCAGCAGGAGCAGAGCAGCTCTGCCCTGCTGCAAACACTTGTCAGGGCAGCAGTAAAGTTACAAGAGGCTTATGCTTACATAGTGTTTGTATTGACAGATTGCAATGTTCGTCAACGTAACTGATCTGTACGCTGCACGCAGGCAACAGGAACCCTTAAATGCCTGTGTGGGGGAGAGGGAGGGAGGGGAAGCATAGCTTGCCCTAATTTACCAACACATCGCTGGTGAGAGCAGGTTCCTTACTGCACGGCGGGGTTTTTGGTGTGGGAAGTGCCATATATTTTTGTTCCCGTTGGCAGGTGCAGAATAGGTACCCAGCTAAGCTTTAGGTGCTGCTGGGGTAGAAATATTATGTGCCCTGCAATTCAGGCTGTGGTTCTGCTAAAATTACTTGGAAAAGATCTCAATGTTGGACTTAAAGGCGTGCTTAGGGGTTGCGAGCACCCTGGTGGGGCTGGGAGCATGAGTTTCTGAACTGTCACTACAAGTGTGTGGCATCAGCTTGAATGTCATCTCCAGTAGAAGGAAGCCCGCTGGCAGGCTCTGCTGCCTGTTTTTTCCAGCCTGTGGGATACATTAGGTGCTGACGTAGCTGTTGCATATCAAGAATTTCGGTACCTGTCACTTGATGGTAGTGTGGGGCCACACGCTCACGTTTGCAGCTTCGGTCGAAGGCGTGTGAACTTCCCGGGAAGCTGTTGCGTAGCCAGGCCACAGCGTGTTGGCTTTCCAGACGCGCCGGTCGTCTCTGGCGTGTGTGAGATGGAGCAGCTGGTGCTCAGCGCAACCCAAAAAAACAAAACCTGGCGGCGGGTGGCGAGGGAGGAATGCGGCACGCAGGCAAACACAGCTGGAGCGTAAGGAGGCAGCTCCTGGGGCTGGGAGGGTGGCTTCGCCATCCCACCCTGTGGTCTGTTTTTTTCTAGATGGTGGTGCTGGGTTTCTGGTTTTCCTTGGAATAGGAAGGGTGTGCCTGGCTGTTCTTTTTTGCCCGCTCCTGTTGAGCTGGGTGAATTGTCACGTAGACGCTGATCGGTCTGAGTCCTGACTGGCTGCCCTCCCAAAGTTGGCCTCTCTGGGTCAATTCAAAGCAGTGTTTAACCTCCTTTCCCTTGCGAAGGGGAATCCCCTGCCCAGAAGAAGCATTTGCTTTGTAGATGCTTGAAGGCAACATTGGATTTGATGAAGGGCCTTAAGGGTGGTGACAAACCCAGGAGCATTTGGAAAAGAACTGTGCATGCAGCTAAGGTCTACCAGCCCAGCATCTTCAGCCCTGGGGTCCCAGATCTGTCCCAAATCAGTCTGAGAAGTACCTGAAAGCTCCTTCCACCTGAAGTGTACTTGGAAGATGGAGCAAAACTTCATTCAGACAGGAATTAGTAGGTCTTGGACTCATGTATGGAACTGGCTGAGTTGCTTTGAGACTTGGGAAGCACTACCTCGTGCCTCAGTTTCCCGTACTTGGAAAAGCATTGGGGCCACTTCTCTCTGAACTCAACTTATTAATGGGAAGCCTGGTGTGCCTGTGTTTTTTTGGCAGGGGTCACCAGTACTACAGATGACTCCTTAGGGGGAGAAGATGGCTTGTTAGGAGATTAAGTGTATACTTGGCACAGCAGGAGGCCAGTGACTTTCTTTAGTGTGACTGGTGATGCAGAATGAGAGACCAGGAATCTATAGGACTCTGGTCTCCTGGTGAAAGGCCTGGTCAATGATTAACTTGCGTTCTGGAAGCTGCTAACAACAATAAAAGGGAGTCCAGCCCCACAACTGCAACACAAAAAGCCCATGAGTGCTTAATAATTAAAGGCCTTGTGCTTTATCGCAGGGTAATGAGAATTGCCTTAAGGCTTATTGAGTGGTAGGTAATTGAATTGGGTTGTGGGATTGGGAAGGGGGAGGGTTAGATGGAAGGTCTGGAAGACTGCATGGAGAAGACAATGTGATGCTCCGTAGTTTGAATCTTTCTGACCAGACTAGATTTTGTTAGTCTTTGCTGCTTTCTTCATTTTTTTGTCTGCTTAATCCACTGTGCTTGCAGACTTGGTGTAATGGCTTCCTGGAGAAGATGTTCCTGTCCCAGGGATGCTTCATTCCTTAATCTAGGGAGATGCTGACAGTGTTTTTATTCCTGGTGTTTTCATCAGTGAAATGTTGGTGTTTAAAGGCTCCTTGAGATATTTTTGGAAGAACCAAGTTAGAAGACAATGCTGAAGTAAGCTCTCTGTATTCACAGAGAAATGTGAGGAGCCAGAGAAGGTACTGAACCAGTGAGCATCACCAGTGCTTCCACTGCATGAGGTGGTTTCTACTTGCAGAGCTGAGTAGAGCTGCACGGGTGTGGTGGGAAAGCTCAGCTCAGAATAGCTGAAGGCTAGACTTGCCTGCTCTGTTTCCCCCTTATGTCCCTGTACATAGCTGCTTTCTAAGAGGGACTTCATTTGGAATGGGGCTTTGAAGCTTTGTTTAGAGACCAGGGAGTTGCTCCATTGGAATATCCCTGTGGGGCAGGTGGTCTTGAACATGGTCAGCCACCAGAGGCATAAGGACTTCTGCTGCCAGAAGCCCCATACAGATTCTCTGCTCCAGTTTCATGGAGCAATGTGGCACCTTCAGGGCTCAGGTTCTTTGGTCACTCAAGTTCTGTAGAATAGAAATGGGTCAACTCTTATCCTAATGTTTGCTGTCTGAGGCATTTGAGAGGAGAAGGCTCAATGCATTGAAACGGTCTTGATCTGGTGTATGTGAAGACTGCCTCACCGTGCAGCTACAGCTACCTGCTGGAGAAAGCACTCTTGGGTGGGGTGGTGCTTGCTTAATTCATACTAAAAGCCCATGTTAGACACAAACTTCTTTACCCCAAGTTCCCTGACTGTTCAGGTAGCAACCTGCCAGCTTCCCTGAGGGTGTGGGTTGAAGCTGTCCAAGAAGTTTCATGTACCTGGCTTTCCAGACTGCAAACCATGCTGAGCTTCTGGCTTCCTCCATAATGAAGCAGCCTTTCTCCCTGCAGCCAAAAAAGCTCTAGAGGCTTGTGGCGTGTTAATGCAATTGGTTTCTCAATCTGAGCAGCCCTCAAGCAGAGGTCTTGTTGCTTGCACTGTTAAATGCTGATGTGGGGCTCCTGCTCCTCCTGCGGAATGTGGCTGCTGGTCCTGGACCAGCACATGGTCTGGCTGCAGGCAGGAGAGGTAGGATATGTTTTTCTGCCTTACTTGACCCAGAGCTGGGGAGCCAACTCAACTTGAGTAGGAGCTAGAAATTATGATGATGCTGGGTGGAAAGGGTTAACCCTTTAGAAGCTGTTTTTATGTCTAGTCTAAAATTTTCCCTCTTCCCCTGTTTTCAACTGTGCTTTTTAAGGTTCCCTCAGATTGTGGCTGTAAGTGCTAATGAGTCTTATCTCTTGAGATACTGTCATAAAATACACTTACGAAGTTTATCAGCTCGGTAAGCTTTACATTTTATTGTAATGAGTGTTTGCACTGTGCTAAGTGGAACAGGGAGTATTTTGACTACATGGATAAACATAGCAGTTACAGGATTTCGTTTAGCTGATAGAAAAATCTATTCTGACTTTTTTCCCTTAGCTGTTGCAGAGAACTATTTCAAATGGATCAAGCGGCTCCTGTGTGTGCTATGTGGTCTTCCAGTCTGCTTGTGACCTTAAATCATTCTTCTATAAGGTGTGGGGGGTATTTTGTTAATTCAGTTGCTGAAGGATTTCTTTTGGGGGAAGGGGAAATGACAGGTTAAACTCAAACTCTTCCTTTGAAAAGAACACAGAGCAAAACAGCTTGTCTATACAGCCGCTGTAGAACATGCAAACTCAACAGTATCTGACATTAATGCTGAGTCTGTGCTGGCTTGGAAGGTAGCATGGAGTGTGCAGTTTGTGTTGATGGGATGTCAGGCTGTATGAGAGTTGGCATGAATTTTATGAGCAGATTCATTTGGCCTAGCTCATTAAAACAGCATTAATTGGATAGCCAGATGCTTGTGCAGTTTCGGAAACAACCAGCTTGCTCTGATTTCTGCATTTGCTGTGCACTTGATAGACAAGTTTCACAATTGTAGCAGAAGTTTCCTTTCTTGGAAAAACTGCTCTGAGTCTTCCAGAGGCTGAAGTAGCATAACTGGCCATTTACTGTGCATAGTAGGAGGTAGCTGCTTGTGGTGTGGAGCAACATGGGATTTCCCCTAGATGTGAATGAAGTACTAAGATGCCCATAGGAATATCTGAGCTTAGCTTAAAAACCCTGTCAAATGGCCCTGTCTAGCTAAGGCAGTACGGGGAGGAATGGGCAGAGGTTTAGCCAGAGCCTTGGGGTCTGCCTTTGGGAAACCTCTCTGAAACTAAGCTGTAGAGCAGGTTCCCAAAGCAAGTAGGGTCAAGCAACCGTTGCTTTCAAGGCCAAGTCTTTGTGGAAGAGGTCAGCTGATGAGAAAAAGTAATCCAAGAGATGATGGAAGCTAATTTTTTTTCCTCCATCTTTAGGGTCCAGCAAAATTAACAATTTCATATGAGATACACAAGGGTGTCTTGAGTCTGACGCCTGGGTGATGCCTTCATGTGTAACATGCAGGTAGGTGAGACAGGCTGCCAAGATGAATTACTTTGAACAGAGGCCATGGCTTGACACTGGGTTTCCAGCTTCTGTATCTTAAGCACCTCCTAAAGCCTTCTGAAAAGGAATTGGTCATGACTCTGCTCCAAAAGCATCAGCGCTGCCAGATGAGCATTGACTGTGGTGGGCTCACCCTCTTCAAGAATATCTGCTCTAACTTCCAAAGCAAGCTATTACTCTTCAAATTCCACCTTCAGAAAGTGCCTTGTGTTCCCTGCCATCATCCATCAGCTGTATGTGATGGCTTCCCCAGCTCTGCACGTGGGAGTGTGCTGTGTGCTGCCGCAGCACGCGCAGGAGCGCGCTGGTGCTCGCTGACCCCTCCGTAGGCTTGGCTGGAGGGGCTGCAGGGTCACCAAGTGCTCATGTTAGAGGAGCGCCCATCTGCTGAGCTTTGGCATGTGCAGCCTGGCAGGTTGCGCTCATGACTTGCTCTGATCTTTGTAGACTTCCCCACCTGATGGCTTAAAAGAAACTGCCCAGGCGCATTGCTATGCCCGAGTCCTCGTGGTTTGCCTACAGCTAATTTCTGCTGTAGTTCTTGCTGCGTGGAGCCCTGCTAAGGTGGCTGCATTGGCTGACTCTCACTGTTACAGTGAGCTCAGACCTCAAATATCCTCAATGTAAGATCGTCTCTGTGTTGATTTTTAAGATTGGTAATCTCATGCTTGGTATGGCAACAAAAAGCCAGGCAGCCCTGGGGGGGCATAACTGCACTTCTGTTGGAGTTTGCAGCTGAAGACTGCAGGTGAAGCTGGTTCTGCATGTTGCAGAGGACATCTAGTGGGGCTTTCCAGCTCCACCTTTTAGCATTACTGTTAGTAAACACCTTTCTCTCTGAAGTTGCCAAGGTGAAGTGTTCGATCTCCCGGGTGCTGACATGGTGCTCCTTGGCTGTGCCTGAAGCTGAGCTTATAGGGGCTTTGTTTTACCCTGGTGACCAACACAATGCTTCACTCTGAATCGGTGCTAAGACCTCAGTAGCTGACTGCTGGTAGGGTGTGTGTGTTTGGGGACCTATCCTGCTTGGTCTTAACACTGAAGCTCCTCCCTCTGCCTTCAGGAAGGTTAGATGCCTTGTTGGCAGGAGGTCTTCCAGATTGTTTCCCAGGTGGCTTGCTTCTCCCAAATCTTGCTTTGACTTCAGTGTCTCCTGATTCCCATGGAAAACCAGTCAGTCCTGTCTCCTGTGGGTGCAGAGCCTCTTCTAAGGCAGTGCCTTTCAGCATTGGGGAGTGTGGGTGGGGGCACATCAGGCAAAGCACTGCAAAATACTCGGGCAAGCAAAGAAAATGTGCTTCCACTTGAGTTCAGCATGGGAAGACCACTGTGTATTTTGGTATTTCTCAGTTTCTTTACATCCTTCTGCTCTCTAGGCTCAGGCACAAGTATCCCAACCCACCTAGGTCTGAGGAGGCCTGGGTACCTCCTTCAGTAGTCTCAAAAGAGACTTCTAGTATCCCCCCCTCAGGTATGGAAAGCATCTGTACCCCACTGCCCTGGGGCATGTCACAGCACTACATGCCCATGCCTCTTGCAGCAGCACTGCTTGTAGAGCTGAGCTTCTCCATTGTATAGAACAAGCTTTGGTCTTGCTCAGGTGTGAGTTACAATGTGAATGAATGAGTTGTGACATGTGCTATGACATCGAAGTGTCTGGGAGCCCGGTTCAGCTTGGGATGGGGTATTCAACTGGGAGCCAGGGTGGCTGGTGGGACTGGGTACCTGGGAGTGATTGCACTGGGGATGAGAATCCAGCTTGGGCAAATCCTTTTGGGCTGGCTCCATTGGTGTTGGCTTACAGGGACCTCTCCCAGTGCAATCAATGAGTCTGCTGGACCTTGCCCAGCTCAGGGACATGGAGTTCAGCCTACAGCTCTGCTGCAAGCCCTGCTGTGCTACAGCTCTCCTGCCCATCTCCTCTGACAAGAAACCCTATCCTGGAGCCCAAACCCCTCTGGGGACAGTTCACAAGAACTGATACTTTACTTTAAAGAACTGACTTGTTTTCCTTAATCTTGACAAAATTCTTTTCTAGCCCTAATCCTCTTCCAGCGTAAGGTGAGATCTTGAAATACCTGGCAAACTTGTAGCATGGCTCTCTTTCTGCATCTCTGAGCCTCTCTGTAATCAAAGGTGAGGGGGGGTAGGGATGTTTGCAGCCCCTGCCAAAGATAAATCTCCTGCTGGGAGCTAGCAGGGAGCTATTTCCCCAGTCTGTGGTTAGCAAGTTGATCTGACAGGCCAGAGGTGAAACAGCCACTTGAGATGAATTACAGGGTCTAACCAAAGATCCAACACTTCCTTTGGCTCATTAGCACAGCTGTGTTGTATCCCTGGTGACTATTTCTATCTTCTGGCTTGTCCCATGTTGACTCTGGAAATCCAGAGGCTTAGCATGAGTTTGAAGAGAGGACTGAAGCTGAAGAGCTGCTCTTGAGAGACTGAACTGGACTAAGCAAGGCTTTGAGCAGTCCCTGTGGTCAGTGTTACAAGTCATAATCTGCATCCTGATTTTTGGAGCTGAGGCCAATGTGTTTATAGGCAGAGCCCTGTCTCTGTAAGGTGCAGGACAGATATTGGGCCAAAGAGATGGCATTTGGAGGGGAGTGGGACCAGGCATAAACCTGCATTTTTCTCCTGGGCTTGCAGAGACATCAACAGCCATGCAGAAACAAATCTCACTTGATGCAGTGGAGATGCCTTAAAACTAAGTGCAGTTTGTCTCTGGGGAAGCTCGTGGTCCCAGTCTTCCCCAGTGCACGGACTGGGTTCTCTGTGGGCTGTCCCAGAGGCTGCCTTGCAGGAGGTACCAGGGTAAGAGAAGGGCATCCTCCCACAGCACTGCATCCCTTGAGGCACTTGCTTGGGCTGCCACAAGGCTCATGGAAAATCTGAGAGCTGGAGCTGGCACTGGGCGGGGGGGAGGTGAGCTTGAAGACTTGGCCTTTTCCGAGTCAGAGCTTGGGACTGCAGCAGGCTCTGTCCCCGTTACGTGGTGACACTGGCTGTACTTTCACCGTGTCCCGTAGCTGCCGGCTGGGGTTGGATGCTCTCCCTTGCACACCATGCTGTAGGCAGAGGTGGGTGGTCACCCCACCTGCTCCCAGGGGCCGACTGCTCCAGCATCGAGTGTGGTACGAGGCTGGTGAGCTGCTCTCAGGGATGCTGCGCTTCTGCTGTTGGGCAGATCAGCAGCACAGGGCCAGAGGCAGGAGCTCTTGGGTAGCCTTGCCCAAACAGATGCTCTTGCGTGGAGCTATTTACTCTGTTACCAGAGCTCTTTGGAGCCCTCCTTTCAAGTGCTTCCAGTTGAAGTGGCTCTAGAGCTGGTGTCTGATCTGTCTGGATGTGTTCAGAGGCCAGGAGTCAGTCTTACCATGTTGCTCCATGGGGATGAAGGGAGCAGATTGCCAGGCATCCCTTTGGCATTGGGCATGTTCATTAAGCTCAGAGCACTTCAGCTTGTAAAACAGCTATTTTCAGGGGGGTAGAGCTGTGACCTGTGTCGGGGACTTGGTGCACATCCCTTGGCTTTTCTCGGTACCCTCAAGGGCTGTTAGATTATAAACCAGGTCTGAAAGCGTCTTCTGTAGGTGCCTGATGAAGCAAGATCCCTCTGGGATTGGAGTTACTGCTCCTGTTGCAGCAGTAAAGGGGGTTCAAAGACAAACGTATGGGCAGATGTACTGATGGCTTAGCGATCTCTGGAATGCAAGTAAGCAGGAACCCCCAGCTTCATCCTGCAACATCTGACTGCAAAACAAGCTTCACCTTAGGGGTGTGGTGGTGCACCCACTATCCTTTCCCAGAGCCTTGCTGGGAGATGCATGACTGGATTTTCAGTGTGGCTGCTGCCCTTGCATAAAGCACCAGCCACGCATTGCTCTCGCTGCTGTCAGCTGCCCGAGTGCCTCTGTTTATGTATCTAAAACTTGAAGGCTGGAGAAGGAAGAAACCTGACCAGTGCAATGGAAACCTTCAGTTCCCCGCGGTCCCAGGAGGAGAAGAGTAGCTTCAGGCTGGAGCTAGGAATGAACTTCGTTTGTACACTGCCTCGCCTCTCCAGGAGGATCAGCCAGGAAAAATATCAACAGTTCCATTAAAAAGTCTGCTGGTTTGCTAAAGTAGTGGAATAAACATACCTGTAGGCATAACGGCCTGAACTGCACAGGAAACATTAACTAGAACGAACACACGCAGACTCGCTCCCTCTCCCCCAGTATATCTACCAGATAAAAAACACTGTGCCTCCATGGTAATGTGTAAATCAAACAGCAGCTGGAGGGATTATTCTTAGCTGAGGAACTGGCTTGGATCAGAGGGGCTTGGTGCGTTCCTAGAAAGGCAAAACCTGTGCCGTGCCTGCTCTGTGCTGCTGCTTGGTGCAGTAGAAATTGGGGCAGGATGGGGCTTGGGGTGGTGGGTAGCCCTCTCTTGGATTTCTGTTACTTGTTCTTAGTGACCCTTTCTCTATTTCTGTGGGAACTGTGTGCAGCTGAACTGGTTTTGCTCTAACGAGTTGAGTCCAGTTGAAAAGCTGGGGTGGAAACCAGTAGGAAGTGGGTAGCACCCTGGGAGCTTGCAGAAGAGTGGGGTGGGTGTAATAGCATGAAATGGGGAAACCAACCACCGCCACCATTACTGCGTGGTGGAGATGGTCCCCTCGGTTGCTGCCGAGCCCCCAGTACCTCTCTGGGACTGGGGAGAGCAGACCTGCAAACTTGCATTACATATTTCAGTGAGGGGATGTGAGCTCCAAGCATGGCTTGAATGAGAGCTGCTGCCAGCACTTGTTGGACCAGCAACCTGGTCCCTGAGCTGCCCGTAAAAACAGCTTCCCTCTTGGCCATACCCAGCACATATGGTATGTACAGAAAATACATGTGGAAAATGACTTTGGTTGCAACCAGATGGCACCTGTCAAGCACAAGTAGACATTTCTATTAGTGTTCTTATTTGAGTGTCTTGGACCACTCCCAGTCTCTGCATAGCAAGACAGCCCTGCTGTAGCCGTCCTCCCAGAGCAGCCCCAGAGGCAGATTGATGTGATTATTTCATGTTAGAGACAGTCCCTGTGCTCCCCAGGCCTCGTCCCCACAGCCACTTAGCACAACTAATCTGAACTGACTTTTAAAGTGGATTAGTTCAATTACTTTTAACTAGCCCTGGTGGAAACACTCTCCTTGGGGATTAAAGATCCTTAATTCACTTTAACGTACTTGATTTCAATGCAAATCAGGCTAAACTGAATTAAGGGCACTTCAGAGCCTTGTGCGGAGGCAGTCCTTCAAAACTGATGTGGTTTAACCACCCCACTTTGCATTCCTGTGCTCAATTCACTCCAGTTAGCATTGCTGAAGTGTCCCCTTACAGATGACTAACATAGGCAGCCTTGCAGATATAAAGCTGCAAACACTTTGCCTAGGCTAACGTGTGAACTGGCTCCTGTGTCTGCTTAAAATCGCCCAGTTGAGGTGTTTTAGAGGTGTTTGCTCTCCTTTGCTTTCCTCTTTTTTTTTTCCTCTTCCACATCTTGCTTTTTCAGTTCTTCAAGCTCTTTGCTTTTTCACTTAAAAATGCAGGGCACTGAGTCACACCAGTTTTTCTCTGCTGTCCTTAACTCACTGGATGAAATGGGAGTACTTCAACTGTGCACTTGTCCTCTTAGTGATCTAACTCTCCGGTTGAAGACGAGCTGTGGTTGTGAGAGAGTGGCTTCTGTTTCCCTGAGGCTTGAGTGAGAAATAGTCATTACGTCTGTGATGCCCTGGGCAAGCGGGTGGGATAATTCTTGCCTTGGGGAGAGTTGGGCAGGACGGGTTTTCTTCAGTGTTTTAAGTGTCAGATGATGCGTGTGGTGGGGAGAAGAGGGGAATCCTCATGGCACTGAGTGAGGGGAAGAGCCCTGAGCAGGGGAGGAAAACTATCTCACCGTAACTTTTTTCCTTCATACAGACTTTAAATGTTTTGGCTCTGCTTTGTGAAGGGGAGAGGAGGTAGCACTGACCCCCTCTGCAGATGAGGTTCTCCATCCCATTGCCTGTATCCTTGCAGTCCATTAACCAATTTAATACCGTCCTGACCCCTTGGGTTTTGCATGAGGTCCCTGTTTTGCTGCTCTGGGCCCAAATTTAATCCGTGCTGAGTGGCTGCCAGCAGCCTGGGGAGGGGATGGCTATTTGCCACCTTTCACAGGGATGGTGGCCGAGGAAAGGAAGGGTTAAATCCACTGACTGAAGCGAGTGCAGACATTGCTCTTAGTACTGCTGCTTCAGCCTGCCAGAGCGACGGTTTATTTTGCCAATAGCCCTGTGTAACGTCACTCTCCCCTCCTTGCATCTCCCCCTGCTTATGATATTTCGGCTCCTCTACTTAGTTTAGCATCACTTATGAAAGAAGTGAGCAGTTTGGGTGGTCGTGGGAGCAGCTGGTGGCTATATGAGCCCTTTCTTTTTGGGGGCAGAACAAACTTTTAGTTTCTTCAGCTTGGGTTTTTCATGGCTCTAAGTCCCCCGGTGCCCCGCAGGCTGCGGAGGAGGGAACAGGCGTCGCACACGAGCGGGACGTGGATGCCGCTGCCCTGCTGCGCCGGTGCTGTGAGACCGCTCTGCTGCGATGCTGCGGCTCTGAAATCCCCCAAGGACGCACTGTGCCGCCGTGCCAAGCCTGCGTCTCGCGCCTGGGGATGGTGGAGGAGAGGCACGCCCGGAGCCACCAGCGGTCCCTTTCTAACCTGGCGTTGGGAGGTGTTATGGGTCTGTTGGGTTTTATTTCAGGGAGGAGAGGTGGAAGGACACAGCAGCCTACCGTGGCTGGGTTATAAAATGGGTCTGGAAAGACCCTTATTTGCAAGTGTCTGAACAATCCCTGGTAGATGCTTTCCCATACCAACTTTTCAAATGCTCAATGGAAGATGCTCTGCTGTGAGACTGGCTGCTTTCACCAGGGCTTCCCTTCCTAGTGATAAAGGTATTTCTCTAACAGGTGATGGAAATTTATCTGGCTGAACCATAAGCTGATTTCATTTTATTTTCTTACCACCAAGGAACTCCTTCCCTCTCTGTAGCAGCTTGTGCATGGTGGCTGAAGAACATCATCATATTGCTCTTCAGTCTCTGGCCTTCTTCAGGCTTGGTCATAAGGTGGACCCAAATAATGACAACATAGATGTTTGCTCATGTAGTCGTGCATTAAATTTGGTTTCTCTGGTTAAATTTTCTGGAGAAGTAATGTAAATCAGTGGCCAGGTCCTGGGAGGGTTTTTTTGTCTTATTCTTTCTCCAAGAATACCCTCAAAGGAATACTCAAAGTATTCTTCAACACTGGGGGGGGGATGGACATGACAATTCTCTAAAGTTCTTATATCCTTAGGTTTTTAATTATCTCAGTGAGTCGAAGGGCTTGGCTTTGGTGGCAAGACCTAAGGGTCTTAGAGCCACAAGGTGTTGGTGTTTCCTTCTTTAAGATGTGAGGCCATTAACCTCAGCTCTAGCATCTTTTAAGATTTTCTGGGGGCTATTGCCCAGGCTATATCCCCAGGCAGCCCTGAAAGCCGTATTCTCCTGGACATGAGGGCTGTGGTGCAAGTTGACAAATGGAGAGGAAGGCTGGGTGAGATGCACTGCGGATTCCCTGCCTAGTTGCAGGTTGTGCAGAGGCTTGGGATTGTTTTTTTTCAAAAGTTTTTCCAAAAGAGAAAACCATGTAATAAAGAATTGGTTTGACTCCATTTAAGTGGCAGTTAAAGGCAATGTGAAGTATACAGCTAACACTACTCCCCAGCAAGGGTGTGCAGCAGGAAACACATCTAAAGCTGTTACTTGGTTGAATGTGGCCACATTTAGGTTAATTGTTACAGCTTCCAATAAATGGTGACCACGAATAAGAACAGATATCCATGGCATAATGTGTAACGTGGGCCAGCAGGACAAGGGATGACTGTCCCCCTGTACTCAGCACCGATGAGGCCACACCTCAAATACTGTGTTCAGTTTTGGTCCCCTCACTACAAGAAAGACCTTGAGGTGCTGGAGTGTGCCCAAGGAAGGGCAATGAAGCTGGTGAAGGGTCTAGAGCACAAGTCTGATGAAGAGCAGCTGAGGAAACTGGGGTGGTTTAGTCTGAAGAAAAGGAGTCTCAGAGGAGACCTTATCGCTCTCTACAAGTACCTGAAAGGAGGTTGTAGTGAGGTGGGGGTTGGTCTCTGCTTGCAAGGAACAAGCAAAGGGACAAGAGCAAACAGCCTCAAGTGTGCCGGGGAGGTTTAGATTGGATATCAGGACAAACTTCTTCACCCAAAGGGCTGTCAGGCAGTGGAAGAGGCTGTGCAGAGAAGTGGTTGAGTCACCATCCCTGGGGGGATTTAACAGATTTGTAGATGTGGCACTTTGGGATGTGATTTAGTGGTGGACTTGGCAGTGCTAGGTTAAGGGTTGGAGTCAATGATCTGAAAGGTCCTTTTTCAACCTGAGTGGTTCTATGAGTCTGTATCAACGGAGCACACATCACTTCTTGTGTTAGCAGCCAACTTGTAGCTTCACTCCTGAGAACACCAAGGTCTTGCTGGAAGATGTTTCAGCTAGGTGCACATTTTTACTTGGGGATGATACTGTCTTTCAACCTCATGATTTATGAAGAAGTATTGTTAATACATCACAGAATCACAAAGGTTGGAAAAGACCTTTAAGATCATCAAGTCCAACCATCCACCCAATACCACCATGCCCACTAAACCATGTCCTGAAGTGTCATGTCCACATGTTTTAAATGGTGACTCCACCTCCATGGGCAGCCTGTTCCAATGCTTGACCACTCTCTCGGTGAAGAACCCCATCTAAACCTCCCCCGGTGCAACTTGAGGCAGTTTCCTTTTGGCCTATCACTAGTTACTTGGGAGAAGAGACCAACCCCCACCTCACCACAACCCCCTTTCAGGTTGTTGTAGAGAGTGATGAGTTCTCCCCTCAGCCTCCTCTGCTCCAGATTGAACAACCCCAGTTCCCTCAGCCGCTCCTCATAAGACTTGTGCTCCAGACCCCTCACCAGCTTTGAGTTGCTGGAGCGTGTCCAGAGAAGGGCAATGCCCTTGTCGTGAGGGGCCCAACACTGAACACAGGATTCGAGGTGCGGCCTCACCAGTGCCGAGTACAGGGGCACGATCCCTGCCCTGCTCCTGCTGGCCACACTAGTGCTGATACAGGCCAGGACGCTGTTGGCCTTCTTGGCCACCTGGGCACACTGCTGGCTCATGTTCAGCTGGCTGTCAACCAGCACCCCCAGGTCCTTCTCTGCTGGGCAGCTCTCCAGCCACTCCTCCCCAAGCCTGTAGCGTTGCATGGGGTTGCTGCATCCTGCCAAACTCTGCCATCTGCAAAACTTCCTCCTCTCCTAGGGATGCCTGGGGGGACCTTTCTGGTATAGGTCTTTGAAGGCCTCTATGTTGAGGCCGTGCTTGTACAAAGTAGACTTTTCAGTAGAAGACAACAAATAAGGCTGCAGGTGCTGGGAGAAGACGTACCCCAATCGAAAAGAGGCCAGCTCCCCTGGGGACTTGCCATCCCTCTGTGCAACAGCTTGGAGCTGGGGATCTGTATTAGTCAATTAGTCTCCTGCCTCTGCCTCGGGGGTGTCACCCTTACTCAAAGCTTATGACCAAAAGACCTCAGACTTCAGTGATTGAAGGCAGCTGGCATTTGATTGGGTTTGTAACCGTCCTCTAAAGCAGGGAGGCTAATGAGCTGCCATTGAAGTGGGAACTGCTCACATCAAAGAGCAAACCATAGTGTGGCTTTCCTTCCTGTGGGGCTCCTCAGGGTGGTGGCAGGGAGCTCCAGGGCTACTCCTGTAAGGAGTCAGGAGTGCTGGAAACCAAAATGCAAGACCTGCGAGCTGCAGTTTTGGACCCAAATGAAATAATTCTGCTTGAGATGTGGCTTCTTCTGTTGTGCATTGCTGTGACCATTGGACAGAATAGTAAAGGAGCTGCTGGAGCTGGCCCTTAAAATGGGTTTTCAGTAGGTGGAAGAAATCTGGCAACACCTGAACTTGGGTTCTCCTTCCTGTGAGCCTGTAGGCTGAGGAATGCTGGCCTGTGATATTCATGGGGTCTGTGGGATTTCCTTGCTGCTTTTTAGGCTGTGTGCATTCACCCCTTCTTTCTACTCCTGCAACTTGTCCATAGGGTTGGAAAGTACCTGCTGTTGAAGGTACCCAACTTCCATCTACACACTTGAAGTAAACAATGTCAAAATGGGGAGTAATGGATCAAGTGAGTTATTGGTGCAAGGGTTTTATGGCTTTTTGTGATTTCAGGTTCGTAAGTACAAACATCAAACTGAATTCTTCTTGTAGTCAAGTGGTGACTAGGAGGAGGGCTGTGTGGAGGAGCTGAACAGAATTAAATTTAGAGTAGTATCTAGGCTGCTACCAAGTCCTGTCTCTGGCTCCGAGGACTGGTTTACAGGGTAACCAAAGGATAGATTTCTTTGCAGACTAAGCTCTTGTCCAGTTAGATGGTGAGGCCACCCCTGTACTTACAAATGTACCTATAACAGAAAGATGGTGTTCTCTTAAAATCACTGAAAACTCTTAAAATCAATAAAAATCTCCGTAGGATTTTTATACATCCTGCTTAATGGGTTCAGACCGGAACATTTCTTGATCTTTTGCTGCCCTGTTTTCAGCAGCCTCTGGACACGCTGTGGGCTGTTGCATTTACATGCCAGTATAACTTGGTAAGGATTTGTCCTTTTTAATGGTTTCTTTCTCACCTCACTTCTTAAAGCTGCTCTAATTCCATATTGCCCTAATTGTGATATGCAAATTTTAAAAGGAAAATCACAGCCAATTTATTTTAAGATTCTTATGGGCAAGCAGCCCCCTGCTTAACGTGATAAATTTGGACAGCTTTTCTCACTAAGGGAAATAAAAAAGCCTTCTAAATCAAGAAAATTATGTAAGCAAATCCCATGAGTGTGCTCTAAAATTAAACCTCCCTTGCAAGCTCTGGGGCCTTCACTGTGAAACCAATGAAGATTATTTTGGGGAGGCTGTAAAGCCTTGTCGGGGGAGTGTCCAGTGGTGTCCTGAAATTCTCTCCTGCTGTTGATCCTCTTCCCCAGTTGCTGTGATCAAATGTGTAGGAACATAAAACTGTCAGGGATCACCCCTGCCCTGGACCAGCTCCCCATCATCCTCCATGAGCCACAATAGGAATTGAGCCCAAAACTTCACAGAAGCATCGAATAACTTGTCCCCTGCCCTCATGCAACTCCTGTCGTAGTTCACAGAATCATTAAGGCTGGAAAAGACCTTTAAGATCATCAAGTCCAACCATCAACCCAACACCACCATGCCCACTAAACCATGTCCTGAAGTGCCACGTCCACAGGTTTTTTGAACACCTTCAGGGATGGTGACTCCACCACCTCCCTGGGCAGCATCCTACTCAAAGGCATGACACTAGCTCAGTTGTAGCTTGATGTGGCTTTGCTGTGGTGAAGCAAAGCGATGTCTCACCTGTAACCAGCGATGTCTGGTGTGAGCTTCCAAACCGTGGAGTTTGCAGGCTGTGCTATGTGCGCTCTGCAAACAATAATTATTTTAGGATGAGGGTGACAAACTGAGTTAGGCTTTTACTTGTTGTCTTGTCATAAGCCCCTGTCCTCCTCACTCCACGTGCATTGTGAGGAATGCTCTTTTCTTGCTGCTGTGTCTTCATCCTCCCTCCTGTTGTATTAGCTAAACTCTTTTCCACTTTGCAGTCATGCAAAGCATGTTTTTCTGTGGTAGATGGCCAAAGCTGCTTTGGAGACCTATGTTCCCATGCTGCAAGCTGTGTTTGGAAAAAGTCAGTGTATCCTCCAGGGATTTGAGTGTCTTCATGAGGTTTGCCCATGGGGATACTGGTGCCAAACTCCCTTCCGGTTTGGGGTGGGAAAAGGGAAGACCCTTGTCTCTGCATGTGGTTGCTAGCACAGTATCTCCAGCCCCAGGGGGAGTTAATTGACCTCCTTCTCAGCATTCGTGCTGAGGTGACTTTGGGCTGTTGATAGGCTGGGGTGCTTTTACGGGGTTTGTGGCGCTTCTGCCTAAAGCCGTATATAAATACGTGGAAAGTCTTAGCAAGGAGCACCTCTCACATTATGCTCTTAGTTCTTGTAATGCCCAGTAGATCTGTCAACTCAGCTGCACAAGGTATTTCATTCTGGGGAAAACTTCCCCTAATCTTGTTTTACTCTTATTTGCAGACTGATGACAGGTTTCTAGCAAACATACAAAGCATTTCTTAGCGTTGCTATCCTTTTCCCGTTGCCTGAGTCGCTTGCTCTCTTTCTTGGCCCTTGATCCTCCTGAGCTCTCGCAGCTAGGAGACACTGAAATCACAAATGTGCAAAATACAAGGTGGATAAACATCTTAATCTCGCAGATACTTCAGTCTAAATGTTTTCCGAGGCCTTCCTTCAAGAAGGATTAGCCAGTAACGGCGTCTGAAAGGTCGTAGCCTTTCTTCGACCTGCTTTGCTGCTCAAGATGCTAAACGTGTGTGAAAGCTTCAGCAAAAGGCCTGAGATGCCATCGCTGTTCTCTAAGGCTCCCGGGAGCATCTGTGTGTCCTCTTGGGCTTTGGACATTCGTCTTGGAGCTCTGCCTGCCTGTATTAGCCATTGTGATAGCGTTGCCTAGAGCGCCCAAATGTGACATCTATCAACTGGCATTTTGGCTGCTCTAAGTGTAAGATTTTTCCAGTGTAGGTTTATATCTGTTTTTTTCTCTCAAGTGTGTGCATATTACTGTTATGATTTATTTTCAGGCTGTAACTTTGGTTTTATCACTTGAAATACTTTGGAAACTTGCAGGGCTTTTTTAATTAGTTGCAAGCCCTCTTTAACTTGGAGGAAAATTCCAGTGTGAAGAATGCTTTTGATTAACAAAGAAATTATGTTATAGAGCTCTGGTAGAAATGTTTCCTCTTATCTTTATGTTATTTGGGTCTTACTTTCCTCCCTGAAGCTGCTGTTTGCTTTGATAAAGTTGACTTCGCTTCTTGACGGCTCCAGAATAGATCAGAGTTTGTTATTGAAACGTCAAGACTATCAACATGGATATCCTTCAGCAGAAAGCTGGGTGGGAAATCATGAGCCTAGGAAACTTGTCCTGAGTACTTGCTTAAACTCTCTGACACAGGGTGGAAGAAATGAATATAAATAGTTTTTGATGATAAGTTATAGCAATAGTTGTGTGCTAGGATGGATTATTCTTGCTCCCTTCTGTCCTGAGACGGGATAGTTAGCCTGTAACTACAAAAAAAGTGAGTGTCTCCTGGTTCTTCCTTTACTATAAAATAAAATGTCTTTCCCTGATTTTAGTTTCAGTATTGCTTGAGCTGCGTATGGAAGTTATATGCTGTTGGGGCACTTTCAACCACTGCTATTTTGGGGCTGGAGAGGGGTAAACTTAGAGGGATTCCTTTCTTCACTACCGAGAAAACAAACGTCACTCTAGGGATCGATTGATTGCCAGAGAAAGCTGGCAACGTAAGTGAGATCCTGCCACTCTTGTTCCTGTGGTTCAGCCTGCAGAATTGCAAGTGTAACCCATGCTCACGGGGTTTCAAGGAAGTGAGGTGTGAGACTTGTGGGTTAGCGTCCCTCGGGGATGGAGGTCAGGGGATGCTGGATGCCTCTGTAACCTCAGGGCGGGCTGGAGGGAGCTGGGGAGGTTGGTGGAAAGCTTGGCAGAAGGTACATGCTCTTGCAGGGATGACATGAAGGCTGGGGGTGGGACAGTTTTCTTGACCTGGGGCCAACTGGAAAGTCTCAAGCACAGATGAAGAAAGGGGAAGGGGAATGTGATACCGTCTACCAGGGAAGGACGTAAAACCTAAGAGAAGGACGTAGCCAAGTTTTGTCGCAGCACTATAGGGTTTCAGCTGCTGCTTCAGCAATGCTGTTTTGTAATGATTTGCTTCAAGTGCGGGGGATTCCAGTTCAGGTTTGTAGGAGAGGCTGAGGAGATATCTCATCTCGGTGTATGTACCCGTTTAAGTTTAAACTTCCTTGAATCTCCTAATTATTTCCCTTCAGCTTCTGTTCACACCCTTTCTTTCAAATGTGCTTTGCTGCAGGATTCAAAGGAAAATAACTCACGCTAAACTGGAGTGCAAGCGGGGTACAGTTGGTGGTTCAGCCAGCTTTTAACTTCTTTTGCCCAGACTTCTGCCTTCTGCATATTATTTAGCGTTGAGTGGACCGCTCAACAACAAATGAGCTCAGCAACTCTGGTCCTGCTCCTCCTGCACAGTGAGAAAACCTGTTGGGGAGACTTATTCATAGGCAAGTTGTTTCATTTCTTGGAACTTAAGTCTGTATTCTTGCTGCAGCACCACTACTCACAGTTGTTGAGATTTCACTGTATAGCTGAGCACCTTTGTGACACTTGGAAATTAAGTTAGGTTCTGCTGACTTTATTTTTTTAAGGTTTTTAGCCCGTAAGGTCTAATTCTGACAGATTCAGTGTAGTTGTGCCCTGTGTCATCCTGGGGATGATGACTCAGTCTCCAGACCCACTGAAAGAGGTGGGATGTGGGAATTGTAAAACAAGCCCACGTACGTTTTGAAGACAGATGGAAACTCCATTTCAGGCTGGAGCTGCTCTGGTTGTGAGTAGCTTTAATGAGCATCTGTTGATGGAGTACTCCAGGGAGGGGGTTGTCAGTGTTCTTTATTACTGGTCATGTTAGGATATGAAGGGCTAAGCTGAAAAGGAAGATAAAGGCTGTTCATGAAGACCTACAGCAAAGCTTATGGAATATGCCCAATGTGCTTTTTAATTTTTCTTTTCCTGTTTGTAGTATTTCCATATCAGACAAATTCCACATCAAGCATCGTTGGAAATACCTTTATTATCTGTTTATACATGCCACAGGGTTTTCCTGAGGTATATAACCCCGCAGGTATAAGCTGGAGTCCGTGGAATTTGCTTGTCCCTTGTAGTGTTGAACATCGTTTCTGGCAAATAGATGTGAAAACTGAGCATAACCACTGAAGTGCATCTGCAAGTGAATCCAGCAGCAGTGTGATTTAGTGCCAGCACCTACAGCATCTGGAGATACTTTTTAGTACATGATTACTGCTCATGTAAGGCTTCACAGTTTAATTTGGGAAGCTCCAGAGGTGAGCTCTATGCATGACCCGAATCATCGCCTTTGTGCATGCAGACGGCAATGGAATTTTGTTTCATGATTGCATGCAAGTTTTGTTCTGCAAAATCCTTGCCTCTTTCAGTGAATGGGCAACTACTAAATATTCCTCTTTACCATTCTCATTAACTGCATGGCCCCAAGGCTCATTTAGAACACGTTGTCCATGTTCTATACTCAATGGAAAAGACATTTGGTTCCTCGTGGGTGTTTTTAAGATGCTGCCTGAGATACAGAGCTCAAAGAGAAAGGTATCAAGAGGCCACTTATCTACAGCATCCCTTCTGATGCTGAAAGTCAGGTTTTTTTTTATTACTTCTGAGTAGTTAGAATTATTATTGGTCATCCCATGTTTAGTTGTCATCACTAGGGAAACACAAAGACTCAGTACCTGGAAAATGGAGCATGCTAATGACTTGTGAGTGACTGTAAAAGCTGTGTGACTGAATTTGCTCTGTATCGTGGTGCTGCTAGAATATACTTTAATTCCCCAACATGATATTCATTAAGTCATAGCTTGCGCTTGCCATGGTCCCCTGTCTCCTTTCCATCTAGTTGTCCTGAGGGAGTGAAGACAAGATGGAAATCTGGAAGAGACTATCTTGTGCAGTGCTCCTTTGCAGAATGTGATCACGTAACCTTTTTAGATAGAATTGATCTTCTAATGCATACACAATTATGCTCATGTTTCCTGGCCTCTGCAAGTCACTTGTATATAAAAATTTTGTTCTTTTTACTACTTCCCCTTCTAGTTCTCAAAGGAGTTCACAAGGAATAATTTAGATACAAAACTTTCAAATCTCTTGTTCATCTTTCACAGATGGACTCCAAAGCATTCTGAATTCTAGAGGAACTTAGGGATATAGATCATAATTATTTCAAATGAGATGTCAGGTAAATGCCTTCATGAATCTGGGAAAAACTGATCATCCAGCCCTTGACTGGGAGATGGATCATGCGTTCTTAGAACACACAAACAACTTATTCTGTAAGACAGCATCAACTTGTGTCATTCTTGTAGAGTTAAGTGTAGTAAATGCACTAACTGGTTTTTGTTCTTCCCTGTTGGTTTTTCCCAAACGTGTAGATTAATGGGACATCTCTCAGTTGGAGCTTCTGACCTCGCTATAGTTTCTTAGTCAGCTGAAACCTTACGCCTTTCATTCAGCTGTAACTTGATAATCTTTCTAAAGGAAAAGATTCAAATCCTGCACTGTAATTTTGTTGAAGAGAGTGGACCCAGTCTAAGGAGTAAAACTATTAAGACAAAGGGAAATGGGAAGTGTTTTCCGTTTTCCTCAAGTTCTTTGGTGCTGTGTGCTGTGTTAGGTAACATGGCCACTCTCTTCCCCTTCAGTCCTTGGAAATGGCCATTACGACGTATTGAAATGGCATACTCAACGTTACACGGTAGCATTTTTATAGATACCTTACTGCTGTTCAGTAGGTGAAGGTAGGGCATCGTGGTAGTGTGCACCCACAGAGCTCATGGCTTGTCTCCATGGCATTTTTGGGTAACCAATGATATCAGGATTGTCTTTCTGCTATGCTTGTTTTTCTAGCTGTTGAGGGGTGGCTTAGGAAATGGGAACTTGCACAAATTGGTGTTTTGGATGATGTTTGCGTGCTGGGATAACTCTAAGCCTGTGGATCCTCTTCCTGTGAGACCATTTTTCCTCAAGATGCCTTCTAGCATGTTTTCTTGCACTTTTTGCTTAGAATTGAAAATCTTCTTCCCTCTAGATGTCTGCAGGTACTGGGAAAGAGTGGTATAGAGTTTGGCATGGGAATAACATTGCGTAACTCTGCATTTGTTGGGACATCCTTGTTAAGCATGAGCAACTTGCAAATCAAATGGATTCCTCACCTGGTTTGGTACTTCTGAGGTCATATTTTACAGGCAGTGGTTGTAATTTGAAGCCTGCTCTGAGCTTCTTGGAACTGAGCTGAAACAGTCCCAGCTTCATGAAGCATATGTCTCATGGAGTTGGGAAACAGTTCTCTGCTAAATGAATGTGGATACAGCTGTGGCATCCCACAATGCTGCATCTTTATGTCCAGTCCTAAAGTGAGGCTCTATCCCCCCAAAAGTAACTTGAAATCTGTCAAAATGCGGTGAAGAACAGCTTTCACATTCGGTGAGGATTGGGCTGGCAAGGTGCAGTGTGACATAATACGTCTTTGCCCTCTAATCTTTTACCCCTTCCAACATCCAGGCACACAAGAGCCGATTCAATTCTTAATCTGAGTGTAACGAAACCACCTCGTGGTTTCTGTATTTGAGTTGATCTAAATTGGGATGGCAGGAGTTCTTGAATCCAACAGCTTTAGGCTATTTTAGGTGGTGAAAATCTGCCATTGGCACTATGGAAGGCTTTTATAAGTAACAAGCTAATTATGTAAAATGCACACTGTCCACTTGTTAAGATCTTCTTAGTTTCATAATCTAATCAGAATTTGCCATGTATAATACTTGGCTTGTTGTCCTCCCCCCTGCCTTTTTAATGCAACTTAGTTGGATGGATGGATGGATGATCAATACAGGAAGGAAATGCTTTCCTTAATGCTGGTTGGTTGTGTTGCACATACCTTTTAAATACAATGCATAAAGGATTTTTCTTTTAATTACTGAGTGTAAATGCATTGCTTTTAAGATTGGTGACATGCAGTCCTGCCTGCTCAGTAGCACTCATAGAATAAAGCTTTGGGTCTCCCTGGGCTGTAGTATTTTGGTTAATAAAAGATGTATGTGCTTAAGTCACCAAGTATTCTGAGGGTATTCACCTGAAGTGTTGGCAAAAGTAGGCCTGGCTGAGGTGCTTGCCAATGTTCTGTAGTCCAGTCACCTTCAAAAGGTAAGTGAGGGTCCTGCCAGTAGCACAGGTCTGTTAAAGACCTCTTGGCTATCAATATTACCTTATTCATCAACTGTGATTAGCTACTGCTATAGTATCTGCTTCCCTTCCACAAAACTGTGCATGGATTCAGTCATTTGAGGAAGGGTTGCACCATCCCTATAATGGTGTGGGACCTGGACCTTTCTTGATGGTGGTGAATGGACATGGGGAGATTGATGGTTGATGTTCACGTTGTTTGTTCTTTCCCTCTTCCTCTTGCTGGGACAAATTGTGGTGTGAAGGAGCGGTGTTTTGGGGTGCTGGGGGAGATCAAGGAAAAGAGGGCAATGTTGTTCAGTGGATGGCGGTGGGGGAAAGACCATGCAGTGCCCTTGCGTTTGGAGCAGAAGACAGTAAGTCTTGCAGTGTTGGCTGGCTTCACGGGAACCTGTTCTAGGATACATCAGCGAGAACATTGTCTCCCGCACTAGTGGTTTATCCCTACCTGATGAGTTTGAAACCTTGGCCAGAGCTAGTTTGCTTAGCTGGAGATCTGACCGTTGAAGTTTCTTTTGAGGCTTGTAAAACCTCAGGACTGCAAAGCTTCTTCAGAAAGACATTCACGGGATGACCTTTATGCAAGAGCCTTTGAGTATCCTCCTGTTGAGTTTTGTAAGGAACCAGCCTCTATGTTCACTGTTCATTCCCATAGTCTCTGTTGGGGCTCAGAACAGGGATAAACTTCTACCATCCCATCACCATGATGTCTCTCATGCATCCTGCTCTCTCCAGTGCCCAGAAAGCTTGTTTTTTCACCTGTTTAGTTTTTAAACCTGCCACAAGGATAATATGACATTAGAGTGGAAAAGCTATCGCTGCTGTGCAGGGGAGGAATTGCAGAGCTGTAAACTGCTCCCAAAATAGATCAGATGATGTGTCAAACCGCCCAACCATCTAAATACTCCACGAGCTGACCTCCGTGCAATATAAAATAGGGGCTGGGTAAAATGTTTTGAGGGGAGGGGGAGGTGAAATCCTTCTTCTGCCTGAATCCACATGCTTTTTTCTGGAAGTTGTCATTTGTCCAGAAGTTGATTAGGAGCCAGTCACTGCTCACAGCTGGGACCTCCAGGTCCTGAATATAAAAGCTGGGGCTGGGGAAGGAGGAGGAAGCTCATTCTCCACATTTTTTTTTCTGTCCCAGTGAACAACTCGAGGAGCTCTTTGCATTCGCTCTGCTTCCCTCCAAGGCTCGACCCCCCGCCCCAGCTTCTGAGATTTGTCTTGTCTGGAGAGTTAACCTTTATTTTCCCTTCCGCCGCTGCGCTGCGTGAGCGTGTTTGCGCACAGGCGTATCTGCAGGCAGCGCTGGCTACGAGGAGTTTCTTCCCTGGCTGCTGGTCTCTGTGGTCTGGGCAAGGGCAGCTACGGAGCTGCAGCATCTGCCGAGAACAGAGCGGGCAGTGTTCGGGAGGGCAGTGTTGGGGGGGGCCCCCGCTCGTCCGCCAGCCGGGACCGGGAGGGGGAGAGGAACACGCCAAGTCCTGCCGTGCGATGTGCGCCGTGGAGCTCTGAAGCCTTTATCTCCCGAATTCAACAGAAGGGGCTGGCTGAGGTGTTAGGGAGACAAATGGGCGATTCATTGCCGAGTCAGACGCGTTCCCTGGCAGGGGCGGGTGGGAGAGACTGACACTAACACATGGCTGGCGCCGTGCGAGGCATGCCCACGTCCCCGTGGGTGGGAGGCTTGCTGGGGACGTGGCAGGATCGCTGCTGGGACGGCGGAGGTGGGGTGGCCGAAAGCGAGCGCGGCAGCGATAGCCTCTCCGAGGAAAGAGCGGGGTGCTCTGGATGTACGAGTCCATCGACCTGGTGTCGCAGTCGTGTGCTTGACGCTGTTGGGTTCGTTCTTGCTGTCGTCCAAAGGGTTGGAGAGTGCAGGTGGGTTAAGTGCCGCAGCCAAAGCGAGGTCCTGCAGCGAGTCTTACAGGCACCTGTCTCGGCGCTGAGAACGTAACTGCCGTGTGGGGTCAAACCAAAGGCTGCTTCTTCAGTTGAGCACGGACATCTGGGGAAGCTGAGGAGAAATGGGACAAGCGGTGTGTGTCCTGCTCGCTCCTGGTACTGCGTGGTGTAGAGGCTTCCTGAGCCAGAGGCTGCCTTCAAACCCTCGTGTTTCACCACCCAGCCGGGTGAACCTCCCTTTCCTGAATTTTTCTAATCCCTTTTGGAATCTGTTCGTAGTTTGGGGCTTCACAACATCTGGTGGCAACGAGCCTTGCAGTTTAATGATGTTCTGGAAAAAAGCTCCATTTCTGGAGTGTTTAGCTTTTATTATTTTTTTTAATGCTGTGACTGGCCTGACTCAAAAGGTCTGATCCCTGCGCTGCCCTGAGCAAAGTGCTCTCTGCGGAGCCCCCAGCCTTGGGCAGACCTGCAGGACTTCGGCTTCATGTCAGTAGCTTGATCTGGAGGGAGCCAGAAGGATGGACGGGAGGTGTTTTGGGAGCTGGAACTGCCCTTGTGAAGGAATGCCCTTACCCCATGAGTGATGCTGTCCAATGCCTCCTTTGTAAACCTGCTGGAATAAACACAAAGCAGCAGCAGTGCAAAAAGCACAACAAACAAACACCTATTTGGGTTTTTTTGGTCCTCTCTGTTTAGATTTTAAACGCTAAATATCTTTTGCTACGTGCAGCTCTCTCCAGACAAGGGAAGCTACTGAGAAAGACCATGAACTTGTATTTTCTTTGCTTGGAACAGAAAACCAAAACTATTGCTGCAGGTTTATAGCACAGCTGACTTTCTATCTTTTAGGAGTTTAGGAGTTCAGGCTTCGTGTAGGAACAGATGTAACAGTCGGCAAGAAAATCATGCCATTGAGCACCTGACCCATTTCCTTTGGTCTGCTGTCTTTAAAATCCACTATAAATTCTTTTCCTGTGTTCCTTTGTGTGATCCATTATATCTGTGGTCTTCTCCTGGTCCTCAATCCCACCAAAAACTATTGAAAAGCAAGGTGGGGGGGTGGTTATGTATATCTTTTCTAAGTGTCACTTAGAAATGCCCCTTGTTGTTTACGTCACGGAGAGCTGCTAGGCTCAATTCTAGATTAAAATGAACTACTCTAATCCCATGCCAGGGATGGAGCCGAGCTGTTTTTTTTAACTGCAGCAGGGATCTGAGATCCTGGGTTGGCAGGAATTTCAGCAGTGTAAAAAAAAAAACAAAACACAAACACCCCC
>NW_010553973.1:13036-13330 GCF_000687285.1 Phaethon lepturus | reverse complement strand
TGTCTGGGTGTGCATGGGTGCATCTCTCACCAGTTCATCCTATCATGGAAAATACTCTGAAAACCTCTTTCCTCCCTCTACACCACATCGAGCTAAACTGGGTAAAACAAACCTTTAATTTTCTTTTCCGGGCTTATTTCTTCATCTTCTTTTCATCACATTGCCCCCCACTTAACTGCCTCCCTGTACCGAAACTCGCAGCTACCCTTTGCCTACGGTCTAGTGGGGCTCATGCCAAAAGAAACGTTAAGCTAAAAAAAATTAAATAAAAATAAGCAGTGGCTGGGAGAAGGG
>NW_010553973.1:0-12950 GCF_000687285.1 Phaethon lepturus | reverse complement strand
GGGGGTCCAGGAACTGCCCAGCTGGGGAGGGGGTGCCGGCGCGGGGGTGATTCCTGGCACAGGCTGCCAAGGGCAAAGCTAATGCCGTCTTAAATCGGGAGCGAAAGCCCCTGTTGCCGCCTGGCCCGTGCATTCCACTGGCACCACGGTTCACCGGCCGGTTTTAAGTTGGGTTGCAAATCCTTTGTAAATCTTGCTGACTGCCGTTTCATTCTTGAGAGGATGAGGGGGAGAGGAAACAACCTTCCCCTCCTCTTCTCCCTCCTCCCCGCCTCCTTTCTCCACCTCTGCTCACTTATGGACAAAATGGGTTGTTCCAGCGGAATTCGGTTGCTGGCAGCTCTTGGGGCCAAGCCACCTGGGACCTCCCAGCCAAGGGCAGCTGACAGCTATTGAGTAGTAAAAACTGGACACCCCCTCCTCAGAAACCCAGCCGTGTTTTCTAAAGCTGGTTTGGTGCTGGGGACCGTTCAGCACAAGCCACAGGAATTGCAAAGGAGCGTCGCAAATGCCTATACGGCTGGTCCTGATATTTGCCTTCTCCTTGTATTGTTTCCATGCTGGTGAATCTTAACACGGCAGCTGAGGCTCTTGCCTAAAATAAAAATGTCTTTTGCTCTGATGGACTGGAAACTTCCTGAATAAGGTTTGTTGTGAGGGTGGAAAGGAGGAGAGGGAGTTCAGCCTCGCGGTTCAGGCACACCAGCAAGAGCTGAAGGACCTAAGTTTGATTCCTTCCTCTGCCGTGGGGTTTCTCTGTGACTGCTCGTGTCCTCGTCCCAGAAGGGAAGGCAATGCTTCCTTACTTCAGGGGAGTGCTATTAGCTGTAACTCATAACCTGTGCAGGTCTTCTGCCTTGCATGAGTGGGAAACGCTGCAGCAGCTTGAAGTATTGGCTTGTGGGGCTTCTGATTGCCACAGCACAATAGCAGCTATTCCTCATGGTACCTTGGTCCCATAGGTCCTATGCAGGAATTGTCCGTGAGGAGAACATCTCCAGCCCTCCACACCTGAACTAAGTCACATATTCCCTGCTCATTCACGGAAATATTTTTTCTTCGGTTTCTAAATTTTGCCCTCATATACTATGTGCCAGACTTTTTTGGTAACTTGCGCAGGAGAAGTTGAGGGCATGTTTTGGCAGGAAATTGCATGGAAGCTTAGTTATACATGCAACAACCATCCTGTACCTGGGAGGCAACCATCTGTGTCTTGCCCCATTCACAGAAAAATCCCTTCTGAGCTGATGTTACAACTCTTTTGTAAAGGTGGTGGGGTCCAGCTCTCTTAACACGGGACAGCTGGCCTGGGGAGATTTCATTTGCCTGGACCACTGTGCTCAGCAGCCTGGGAGAAGTCCTCTGACTTCTGTGTGAACTTCAGCTAAGGCTAAAATAGGAAACTTGGGCATAATTATCTCTGTGGTAACACCTGGGCCTGAAAAGAGCTTCATGATTTGGAAGCATTCAAGAAAGTGGTGCTGGAAAAGGAAGAGCTGGAGATGTGTACCAGATTTGTCACTTCTGTTTGCTGGATGCTGGAAATGACTCTTGATAGGACGCTAAGAGCCTAGCAGGTATGTACAGCAGGATCCTTGCATGTCCGCTCCTGCATCCCCTTGCCCAAGATGCTCAGAGAAGAGGCCCCAGAAGAAACCACTGCATAAATCTATCCAGGCAGAGGAGTGATTGAAGACAAGCTTGAATGACTGAAGCCTACAAGAATATGCACTTCTATGTCTCCTTAAAAAAAAAAAAAAATCTGCTTAAGCATGCTTCATCAGGAGTCTGATCGATACTGATGCTTCTTTCCCTGGTAAATGGGAACTACTGGGTTGGAAATTCCCCCATGCTGTAGCTTTTCTCCTCTGTATCCTCCTAATTCCCACACTCAGAAGCAGATCCAAGGACTTGAAGGCATTTCCCTCTGAAACACATGCTCTCTGTTGGAGCATGAGCATAGGGTATGGCTTGTTTCCACCTGCATGCAGTGAGATTGCAAGGTCCTATTGCTCCCACCATGTGTTGGTGGAAGTGTGTAATGTCGTAGTGGTTTCTGTGGTAGGGGCTGTTACTTGTTTCTTTGCAATTAGAAGGTGCAACTGAGATTTGGGCGCCATTGACTAATGAGGAAGACCACATCTGAGGGGTTGCCACCTAAAGAAAAGCTCTGGGTGTGTGTACCATGCTGTTGAGAGGAAAATAAGGATCAAAATAGCGATTGGGACATAATTGTGATGAGAATAGCTTCATTTGTTACTTGAATTTCCAAATGTTGTTGTGCTTTGTTTAATGGTGTCCACCAGCAAGACATTGTTTATGGAGAGCAAAAAAGAAGTGAGCATAAAGCAGAGAGTTGGCTGGGAATGACCTTGAAGGAAAAGAACTAGCATGTGCCTAAGGGGCAGTGGTCTGTGGATGATGACAAGGGAGGAAGCCTTGCTAAGTGCCAGGATAGACAGAGTTTTAACAAAGCTGGTTTTGATTTCTAGCTGGAGCGTAGGCGGTCTAGCTCTGTCCTGTAAAGCCCTGGATGGTCTACATTTTCTCAGTCTGGAAGAGGCACTTTTCCTCCTGTCACCTTCTTTGACCCTCACAATGTCACAGTACCATGCCAGAGAGATTGATGGAAAACTTATACCAAGGAAGGGTTGAGCTAGAAGTGAATAACTCTGATGGAGCAATCTTCATGAAAGGACTTAACACTTGCTGAGATGGCAGGATATTGTGGAAGCCAAGAAATCCTTGCTGAGGTTTAGAGAATACCTTGCATCATTTTTTTGTATGGACTTAAGGGGATGTGGCATATTTTTACATGTGTATACATTAGCCCAAGTAGGAAACCTTTGGCTCTGTAGCTCAGAGAATGGCAGGGGATTTTGAAAATAGCACGTGTGGCTTTGGATTTTATGGTCTAAGTGAGGCAGCAATAGACATGAGTGCCTGAATGCTGCGGTCAGCAATGCATCTTGGAGGAAAAAATACCTAGTTCTGACTTTGAGGGGTAGAAAGAAAATAGACAACTAATTTAGTAGCAAAGAGGAGAAAACCTCCTTTGATCCCAAATGATTTGGGAGTCCACTAATGCTTCTGGCAGCTCTGGGAAGAGCAGAACTGAGGTTGGTGAACGCTTTTCAGATGGTTTCCTCCAAAGGATGTTGAGTTAGTGTGAGCACAAAGGCGGCATTTGTACCTGTGAACACTTAAAAACCAAACAATATGGTGCAGAATGAGATAGTTGATTCTTCAATGGTCAACTCTCGCTCCAAATATCAAGTCGTCATCACTCACCGTGGAATTTAGAGTTTTCTTGGACTTTGGCTTCTTATACTTCAAATAGCAATTAGCCGTTGTGGGATGGGGGATGACACCATGGTAAATCAATTTAGGAAAGCTTCTTCACAATGTGGGAGTGTAGTGGGAGAGGGAGGGCGACTGGAGGTTGTTGGATGCAAAAAATAATAATATTGGCCTGGTGTCTAGGATAACTCAGTCTAACTCCTTCAGTTGTGGAGTCATGAATTTAGGTATTGCAGTGAAGAAGGTTAGTGTTCAAGTTGCCAACTTTTCCAAAACTTTTAAAAATTATTAAAATGAAAGGAAAGAAGTGGTGGAAAGAGAAGAAAAAGGGTTGAAAGAGTAGCAATACTGCAGGAAAACATTCACGTAAAAATTGAAAATAGAATCAATTTGCTCGTTGTACAGATGTACCAAAGATAAATCTCCCAACAGAAGGAAGCGCCGGGATAGGAATGCAATATTTCAGCAGGCCTGTCATTCCAGGCAGGTATAACAGAGGCATTTCCTCGCAGGAAAGCAGCTTGCCTTGGCTCGCGTCTCTGGCACTTGCAAAGGAAACGCTTGAGTGTGTCAAAAGCGAGAGTGCACTTACAGACCTACGCAGGTGCCTTACTTCTGCCTCATCCTCCTCAAATTCTCATCAGGAAAATCCACAGTTAAACAAGGGAAGATACAGGCACGCTGATGAAAATGAGCTGATGAGAGTCGTAAAAACTCTTGACTTTGAGATGAGCTGAAGGCAGGACCCACCTGGAACTGCCTGTCTGGCAGCGCAGTAATTCCATGGTGCTACAGATAAAACTTGGCTACGCAGCTACCGGTGTGACTTGTGCAGCGGCCGGGGCTGCGTTTGGGTTCTCTCCCAAGCCTGGGTGATTGGAGTCTGAACTCCAGGAGAGCACAGTGGTTAGCAACATTTGACATGAAGTTCACAACCAAGGCAACCGGGTGCCACCAGCAGTGTATGTGCGAACCAGGTAGGTCTTGCTATTTACATCTGGTGGTAGTAAACCTTCTGGCTTCTTGGCTTCAAACTGGGGACAGATTGAACGGGAAGGAGAATAGCCCAAATGATGTTGCGAAGGTTCCTCTCAGCTAGGTGGGCATGGCACTGGGCAACCAGGTACTTCCTGAGGTCTGGACGGTGCGAGTGTGTCTCTCGGAGCAGAAGTCAGACAAGGTGCACAGAAGTTTAGGTCAAAGTCTGAAGCAGAAGCAGTTTCTTGACTTTGTAGATTCATATTGCTCTCAGAGGCTGGAGATAATTTCCGGAGAGTTAAAGCTTCCTGGGTTGGGTGCAATGAGCTGTTTGGTCTCTCTTCGGGTTCCTAGTGGGCAAACACACCTTCAGCTCACACTCAGCCCCCTCGATCCAAAATAATACAATTGCACAGAGTGCTGGCTGGCAGTTTAATCGTAACAGTTGTGGAACGGGTGTGTATAAAATAAAAACACCCCCTCTTCCCAAAAACTTTCCTTGGAAGGAACAGCTCGGTCTTTGTGAGGAGCTGAGAAAGCATCCGACTGACACCGTTGCCTTACAGGACCTCACTCAGCCTTAGGTTGCATAAAAGGGCTTTATAGGATTATAAAGGTTCCATGCAGCGGCAGCTCCACGGCAGCGTTTCAGGTGGGGGCACCGGCTCTCCCTGGCTCCACCTCTGCTTGTTCATTATTGATGCCACGTTCTGGAAAGTGCCACCTCACCCCCCACCTCACCCCTCTTCCCGGGGCCGCGGCATCGGTCCCCCGTGCTGACGTGGGCACGCATCCAGCGCCGGCGGGGAACCGCGTGCGCTGCCTTCGCCCGTGGAAGTCTTCACCTGGAAGAGCTTCGTCGCTTTCTGGACAGGAAAAGTGCCTTCCCCTAAATTTACTCCTTGTCTTGTTCTGGAGATGCTCTCCTAACTCACTGGCTTCGCCCCGATTCAGGCTGGCATGAAAGCCAGTGGAATTAGTCTGAGCAACAAGCCAGGCTGTGATGGATGCGTCCGTCTTCAGCACGTGCGTCTCATGGCTTGTTTTTCACCCGTTTGGACTTTCGTGTCCTCTTTCTCTGATGGGTGAGGACAAGGCAGAGCTGGGTCAGGAAACAGGAGGTGGAAAAAGGTGGTATCCTTCCTTCTCTGTAGGACAGCGTGTCGGTGTCTTGTCTTTGGGCTGTTTCCTCAGGAAGGGGTGATGGGAGTGTCTGCGTGCTTGGGCAGCTCTCGGCTCTCTGTGGCTCTTACCCGCATGTCCCAGGTACCAGAGCTGGTGCACTCCTACCTAAGCCTTTTGCACAGAGCAATGAAAATGGACCTTGCTGACAATTAGTCCATTTAATGCTTCAATTTTCTGTTGCTTCCCACGCCTTTCCATCCACTCGTTCTAAGTGGCTGCTGGAAGCCTGTCCTCTGGCATGGTGCGGCACTGCGAATCTCATTTTCTACCTTCTCCCTATCCCTGGTTCTTTACTTTGTTTTTTTTTAGGTGACTTTTATTGGAGATACGTGCAATTGGGCTGTACTGTCAGCAAGTTTTGCAAGGTTGATCTGTAGGAAACTGAACTTTGAAGTATGTCAAAGCCAAGCACTTAAGGGGGAGGGTGGGGAAGGGCTTCGAAATCGCCAATCGATCTGCAGAAATCTTGGCGGTAGGATCAGCTTCTGCATCCCTCCTCACTGTGATAGCCATCTGCTACGTGATACTTGGAGCTTGTGTTTTCCAGAACACTTAGCTGAACAGTACCTGCTTAGTTGGAAAGGTAAATTGGGGGGGGGGGAGCTGTAGAAAATGCTTTTATGCCTCCCTCCCTCTTCTTCGCCAGCTGAGGATATCTCTTGCGCCAGCTGTGAAAGCTTGCAGGGGTGAACCTTCAGAGCAGAAGTATTGATGAAGGCCAGGAGTGAATGTCCTGGAGATTTTGTTACAAGTCTTTACTCCTGTGAAGCTCAGACCAAGCCACCTTTCTCACGGTGGAGCCTGCTCAGAGCTCTGGTTAACGAGGCACCGGGGCTGGGTGATGGCCCATCTCTTTGGCAGAGCAGTCTGGGGAGCAGTTGAGACCAAGTCCACAGTCTGCCCCAGCTGAGACAGAGGAAAAATGTAAGGGTTAACCTTTGTCAGTGCTTCAGATGGAGCTTTCTGTTAGGCCTTTTGGGTGTGTTTATCATTTTGGGGGAGCAGGTTTTGGTGGGGGGGAAAGCATTTTTGGGAAATTTGCACTGGGTTATCCTAGTTTTCCATGTTTCCCACAAATCACTCTGACTTTTCATGTTTATTGTTGCAGGTTTTTTTTGGAAATCCTAATAGTTTTGAAGGTAACTGAAGGAGAACATTTCCCTGCCCCTCTCTTTTCTCCTAAAAATCCAACCCCCAAACCCAGCCTTTTTTTTTTTTTTCCTCCCTCCTTTAGACATCTGATGTTAAATCACCTTGTGAAACCATCAGTAATGATTGGATCTGTGCCAGATGCTGTGGCTCCGGTCAGGATTTTGTGCCCCTGGTGGAAGGAGGTTTGGGAGTTAAAACATCCTAGCTGCTTGCCCTTGGGGACCGCGCTCCTGGCGGGATGCGTCCCACCGATTAGAGAGAAATCCTCGTTAAAAAAAGAAACCACAAATCGCTGCTGCTGCTGCTGCAGAGCAGGCGGGGTTTTAAAGGGTTCCCAGGATCCATCTGTGTTCAGCGAAGGGGGTGAGCGTGTGCTCCCCTCCTGCGCCCATCGCCCCATCTCCCCCGGTGGTCCTGCAGCGATGGAGACGTCTCAGCCTCTGCCCCATCCCCACGCCCGCCCGTGCAGGACTGCACCGTCCCAGCACGTTTTCGGTTCTAGCTTGAAACAATTCTTCCTTTTTGGCTGGGGAAACGTGTCTTCAGGTCCTTCGAAACCCTGCATAGTGATTCCCATTGACTGCGTGGACTGGCACCTGGCCGGAAAAGGGCAGAGCCAGGAGAGTGGGGTGCGGGCAGCCTCGCCAACAAACCGCTCATGAGCCCAGCAGATGTTTCTGCAGCCTCGCTGTTCCCCGGGGCCGATGCCAGCCTGGTCCTTTTCCAGCAGCTCGTCACTTGACACCGGGAACAGTACGCTGGCTTCTTTTGTCGCACATTGTACGAGTCAAGGACCTTGTGCCTGGAGAAGGCAGGGGAGGGGAGAAGGCAATGGGACAAGTTTCTTCAGGTCACTTTTTTTTAGGTTTTGAGCTTGTTCTGCCTTGTAAAAGCTTTTGGCAGTATTGCCTGGAAAGTGTATCCTGCTGTCAAGCCTCAGGCTGTGGCTTGCTAGGTTTTATGTCAGGATCTCTTCTGCTGAGGGGCAGGGTGGTTGTATGTACTTTCTTGGTGTGTCTTTCGGTCTGGTGGGACGAATCACTCTCTATCCCTTCCCAAGCCAGTTCTGGCTCTGCTTGATGTGCTAAAATGATTTTTTTGTTGTTGTTTATGCACAGAGGAGTGACTGTAGTGCTCTTGTATTTTTGCTAGTTTCCCAAGTTCATGCAGTTAGGTACCTTCAATTATTTCTTTCCTATTTCAGTTTTCAACGCAGTTCTGTGGTGGAGATTGCCAAGGTCTTATGTCCAAACAAGCTCTGTGAGAGCTAATGGAGACCATAAATCCAAATATTGCTTCTTAACCTTCTTCTCTTCTTCCTACCTTGCACACGCACTGCAGTGAGCCTCCATGTAAAATCACTCCTTGCCCAGACATCAGCAAGTCCACATGGGTGCTCAGCCAGGGAGAACCTGCTCCCACCATGGCCCTCACTTCTACCGTGGTCTGTATTTCTCTCCTCACTGCTGTGTCCCTCTGTTCCCCCGCAGGCTGACTGGGAACGAACCCCTGACCATCCTCCCTCTGACCTCAGAAATGGAGGAAGCTGCCGTCAAAGCCCACTACAAAGTCTGTGACCGCCTGAAGCTGGAGAAGAAGCAGCGCAGGATGTGCCGGCGGGACCCCGGCGTGGCCGAGACCCTGATGGAGGCAATCAGCATGAGCGCGCTGGAGTGCCAGTACCAGTTTCGCTTCGAGCGCTGGAACTGCACCCTGGAGGGTCGCTACCGGGCCAGCTTGCTAAAGAGAGGTGAGCTGAGCGGTGGGTCTTAGTCAGGGGTGCTCACACCCCCTGCACCCATCGGTGAAACCCTGGCCCAGGTCACCCAGAGAGGTGGTACATGCCCCATCCCTGGGAACATCCCAGGTCAGGCTGGACGGGGCTCTGAGCAACCTGCTCTGGTTGAAGATGTCCCTGCTCACTGCGGGGGTGGGACTAGATGGGCTTGAAAGGTCCCTTCCCACCCAAACTATTCTGTGATTCTTCTATGATTGGCTTCCCTGGCATTTTGCAGAGTGGTCATTGGTGTGTCCTTGGCCAGTGCGCTGTGGGTCACCACCTCCCCAGAGGTCCAAGAAGAGCTTGTACAAGGTCAAGGCAAATCTGGGCTCATCTCATCCATGAAAGCGCACAGCAAGCACAGGATGTGCTGTATGGCAGTAATTTATGTGCTTGTACGAGTGAAGGAATCCCTGTCCACCTCCCACTGCTGGCCATGGCTGCTCTCCTTGGAGGCTGGAGATGTCTCTGCGTGTGGCTGGTGTCTGCAGCCAGTAGCTACAGTCGCTCCTCGCTTCTGCTGGAAGTCGAGCTGTTGCTGGAGTGGAAGGTGTTGAAATTCCTGAAGCTGTTCCCTCTTTTTTTTTAAATTATATTTTCCTATTTATGTCAACCTTTTGGGAAAGAAATTGAGCAAATGTCTTGTTAAGGGAAATAAGGCAAAAAGGACTGTTTTGTGCTGTCCTGTTAGCGGGGGCAAGGGGAGCCCTATCATAGTGCAGGGCAAAACAGGCAAAATCTGTGTGTCCTGTTACCGCTCTACCCAGGGAAAAGCTCCCTGGATGTGACTGGTGAGTAATTCCCACACCCCTTCCCAAGCAGCTCAGGTGAGTAAAATCCAGTTCGTATTTCTGGGCTACAGCTAACAGTGCAGCAGGACCATTTTACAGATAGCTTGCACGGGTCTCGAAGGCTTTCGTGACTTCCAGAAAATCCCACACCTAGAAACCCAGGGTCTGATGTGCTCAAAGATAAGGGCAGAGGTTTGCAAAACGCCCTCCCTCGCTAATTAGTGAGGAGTAATTCAGAAGTGCTAGGGCTTAACGAACGCGCTGTCACTGACTGCGGTGGAAACAAGGAAAGTCCTTATGAAACCCAAGAGGTCCAGCCAGAGCTGCAAGACGTTTAAAAATATCCCCGCATGCCGGAGGAGTCCCTGGGTTAGTGGCACCTTGGGGAAGCCAAGCACTTTCCCGTGCTGACACCTGGAGGCCACAGCTTGTTCCTTCAGACGTGCCTGTCCCCGTGGGCAGCCCTCGGCAAGGGCTGTCTCACAGCAGCCTGAAGTGGAGCTGCCTTAAAACACCACCGAGAACCCCTAGCCCTTGTCAGGACCCCGCGTGATAAATGGTAGCTCTGAGGGTTGCAAGGCTCTGCCTGCTGTCTCATTCTCCCATGTTTTATGCCCCCGCAACATCTCTGCCCTCCACCGATGCTGTAAATCCTGCAGACGTTCTTCCCGCAGGATAACACACTGCCCTGTAAATCTTTCTCCTCCTCTCCGGGAGCTGCTGGTTCCTGGTTCAGCGTTGCGGCAAGCGATAGCCCAGGGCAAAGGGGCACATGTATCACTCGCTAAGACACAGCTATTCAAATACATCGGTGTGGGCTTGCTTCCTCTCCTCCAGGACCATTGCAGCCTCTTAAGGAGAAGGGGGGGTGGGAAAAAAAAGGCAAAAACCCCCACGTTTTGCTTAAGAAAAATTTCTCTCTCCGTTTTTACACTTGGTCACCAGAACAGCCTGGCTGCTGCTTTGTGCTTGGGCTGATGCAGCCCATTTCTTAAAATAACAGGGGATTGTTTAAGGGACTTGTTATCCTCTTTGGATACTCGCGAACAATTTTGGAAATGGCTGAAACTGGATAGCCACGGACGGCAGGCTGTCGATGCACTGGGGGTTAGAATGCCTGCATTGATTTAAAGCTCATTATCTCGTTACAAAATATCTCGGTGCAATCAAATAGTGCATGGTGGAGATGGCTTTAAGTCTGGCCAGAGCCAAGAGTCTTGGACATGGACTTGCTCGGAAGTCGCCTGAGCTGTCTGTGGGCTGGATGATACCCATGCTGATGGGCACCGGGAGTTTGTGAGGCTTTTGGTGATGGAGAATGGGAGGAGTTGAGCTGAAGCTGATGAGGAGGTTGACGGAGGGGGAGAACCTGGCAAATGAACCATTCTTTCTGGCTTTCTGTCAAACCCAGTATGCATTGTGGTTTCACGGCACTGACTTTCTGCTGAGATTTCACAATTGCTCTGAATTCAGTGCCTCAAACCAGGAGGCCTTCAAGCTGGTTGTGGATCTGGACTATCTACTAAATTTAACCACGTCCAGGCTGTTTTCTGCTAACTGCAGTGTCTCAGACTCTCAGAGAAGAGTTTGCATGTCCCATTCCACTGAGGACCTTCTCTTAGCACACTGCTACCTCTCCACTTCATAGCACAAGTAATAGCAGTAGCAAGAGGCAACAAACTCTGTAACTCAGGAGCACAGAGGCTTAGGAGCATCTCTTTCTAGTAGTGGCATCCCTCTGACAGCTGTGTGAGCTGTCTGACCTAGGGTGTAACCTAGAAAAAGCTGAACTAGCCTACAAAAGATGAAAGCTTCTTAGAAGGCATTTTCTACACAGAGGATTTTGGTGGTCTGCATTCCCACGAGTTTTTGCTGTATGAATTACGTAAAGAATTCTCCCACCACTCCCAAAGAGAGGTTTGCAATGCTGAGAGTGTTTCTGGGGTGCTGGAGAACATGGTCTAAGTTCAGGGAGAAAACAAAGAGGAAAAAAAAAAAAAAGAAACAAATTTGGTTTCTCAACCCTGACCACTCTTCATGGTGTCTCTAGCAAGTGTGGAGTTGAGCCCTTTTTATTTTAATCTTTCTTCCAATAAGGGAAAAGCTCCTGCTCTTCTTTTCCAGGTGAGCAGTAGAGCAGTCAGACAATTGTCACCACAACCTGGTTTAAATCAACCCCCTTGGGAGGACCAAACCTCAGTCTTCTGGACTGGATTTTCATCTGTGTTCTGCCGAAGTTCATCATCGCGCACCTTGGAGTGCTTTGGGAAGGCAAGCTCTGAGGATGGGTCAGGGTAGCACCCCATGAGCTTGCTTGGACTACCATGAAACTCCCAAGGAACAGTTCCAAAAACGACCTGGCAGTGTCTCTGCATGTCCTTGGTTGACACACCAGCTTACAGATATATCCACTACTGTCACCATCCACTTGTGTTATTTTTGAGTGGGGGATTTCTTGAGTCGGATCCAAAGCTGTTCTGGAATTGCATCTCAAATATGCAGTTGTTTATGGCTTCCACAGCCAGAGAATGAGGAGCTATAAATACTGGCATGTTTGCTTTTTATTTCTGTCTTTTATCATTTGGATTGAAATCATGGGTGTCTCTGGGCCTCAGTTTACCTACTGGGAGGAGCGGATGCTGTTGCATCCCTGCAGGTGGGTGTGGAGGTGTAAAGGGCTGTGCATGAAAAGTTTCAGGTGTAAACTGTTTTTTGAGGCAATTGGGTGAGGTTCTCTGTGTGGGTGACAGGGTGGCTACTGTGTGCTTCCCAGTCCTCAGGTGCCTTTAGTTAACAGTTTTGTTGGACTGGAGTAGGACCCAGTGCTTTTCTTTTTTTCAGGGGGAGAGGGAATAACAAGGAGCCTTCATGGTTTCTACCCCAACCACCAGCCTGGAAGTCTGTGCTAGGTTCCTGCTATTTGGTGGCCCCATGGTAGCAGTATTGCTGTACCATGATGACGGTACCTCCGTAGCCTGTCCAGCTCTTGCTCACCTCTTTGTGTTTAGTCAGAGACTGTCTGCAGAGTGACAGCTACAGAGCTGGCCAGATTTGATTTGCATTCTTGAATCTTGTCTCGTGTCACCTCTATCCATCATTCCTTGCTCTCCACTGTGCCCTCTCCATCATCACTGATGCGTGTAGAGCTCTGCGTGCTTTGACATTGCTCAAACTCTTCTCACAATGGGTTTTGCCTTGATTTCCTCATTTTTTCTTAACTTTTGCTCCAGCTGCAATTAAAGCCGCCACCTCCTCTCTTAAACCTCCAGGTTTTAAGGAGACTGCCTTCTTGTACGCTATCTCCTCTGCGGGGCTGACGCACGCCATGGCCAAGGCATGCAGCGCGGGGCGGATGGAGCGTTGCACCTGTGACGAGGCCCCCGACCTGGAGAACCGTGAGGCTTGGCAGTGGGGTGGCTGCGGAGACAACCTGAAATACAGCAACAAGTTTGTCAAGGAGTTCCTGGGGAGGAAACCCAACAAAGACCTGCGAGCCAGGGTGGACTTCCACAATAACCTCGTGGGCATGAAGGTGTGTTGCAGACTGCTCGGAGTGGGGTTTCACACCATTGTGGGGTTTGTGGGGGCAATAAGGTGCTGCACTTGGGTGTGGAAACAGGAGTATTGGATGCAAAATGCATGGAGTGATCCTTTTGCTGGAGGAGGGGAGTTCCGTTTAATATCTTTTATCAATCATCTGGATGAGGGAAATGAGGGAATCGAGTGTGTGCTTGTTAAGTTTGCAGATGACACCAAGCTGGGTG
>NW_010553972.1:0-1060 GCF_000687285.1 Phaethon lepturus | reverse complement strand
TTTTGTAGTCCCCTGATTCCTTTCAGATCAAGACCGCAATTACTCCTACTTGCCTTGTCCATACGTGTGACATACTAGATCTGATTCTGCCTAAACTATGGAGTTAGTTAGCTACCTTTTCAGTGTGAGAAAGCCATGCCAAATGTGGAAGTGGTAAAAATGGGGACCTGACTCAAACTGTAGTTCTGCCTCCTGAGAGAGGCATACTTAATAAATGCATGGAGACACATTTTGATGATATTCTAATAAAATAAAAAAAAACCCCTAAGACCTCCACCCGCCATCCCACCCAAACACTTCAGTCCCAAAATTCCACTTGCCCCCGCTTGCCCTAGTTTGACATGCAGGATACAAACACATTAATATATATCTCACAGACCTCAGTGACCACAGTGGTTACACTCAGTATACTCACTTATACCCAGTCATATGCTGTGGGAATTTGGGGCACTCAGCAGAGTAAGAAAAAATGCTAAATAGTAGAATTCCTGAGTAGAATTCCTGAGAACTGGAGGAACCTTTAACTCATAGTTTGTTCAGGATTGAGGTTATAAATGACAAAACAAAGTCCGGGACCAGGTGCACAGACTTACTGGAATTCCTGTGGTCTGCCCATGCCTGGTAGACAAGTTTATAATTCTGGGTTGTCAGGAGGAAGACAAACTGCATATTAGAGAAGCACATCTTCAGGCTCAGGTTCAGCTTTCAAGCCTTCACTCCTGTGTGGAATCTGAAAGGTCCTAGTAAGAGTACAAAATGAATAGGAACAGGAAGTGCCAGTTGGGCTCATTGTGGAAAAGACCCATTTCAAAAACTTTCTACATACCTTTTCCAAACCTGCTGCTTCCTAACACGGATTGATATCTCCTTTCTTAACTCCACATTGACCGGCTAGCTGGGAGTCAATTAATATGATTTTGTGTGTTCTGATTCCAATGCTAACATCACGCATTTTCTCCCCTTCAGGTCACATAGAGTAAATGGAAAACCGAACAAGTGAAACTGAGTTTGTTCTTTTGGGACTTACAAGAGAACCACTCCTTCAAAGCCTCCTATTCAC
>NW_010553971.1:34387-71461 GCF_000687285.1 Phaethon lepturus | reverse complement strand
CGCTGCCGAGGTGATGAGGGGGCCGCAGCGTGTGACATTCGAGGTGGGCGGGGGGTGTGCATGACCTTTGTTTGGAGAAGACAAGGAGAGAGAGGCCTTCACAAGTTTTCTGCTGCCTTCACTAGTTTTCCGCTGCCTGGAGGGGGATTATAGAGGAGACGTGGCGAGATGTCGGAGAGGTGGAAGGAAACGCAGAATGCGCAAGTTGCAACAAAAGAAATTCCAGTTGAACATAAGGAAAAAAATGTCACTGTGAGGGTGGTTAAGCACTGGAGTGGGTTGCTTATGGAGGCTCTGGAGCCTCCATCTGTGGAGGCTTTCAAAATTAAGTGTGCAGACTCCTAAGCAACATGCTTTAACTTCAGTGTTGAAGCTAATCTTGGGAACAGATGATTCCCAGAGGTCCCTTCCAACCTAAATTAGTCTGTGATTCTTAGATAATCTTAATTATTTTTGAACCTTAACGATGAATGGCCAGGACTACTTTTTGCTTTCTTGCCATTAACTTCATGGCAAAAGTATTGGTGATTTTTAGGATTATTCTTTTCTATCAAATAGTTCAAGTTGTCCTTATAAATAAGTGTCATGAAAAAAATACATAAAATACATCGAAATATTTGCATTAGACTCAAATTGTTGGATTTCTTTCAATGCTTGTTCAGCATTGAACAGTCCTGCTGGTATAACGGATGGCAGTGAACAGCCACCTCTGAATCTGTGGGTGACATTGAAGCTGGTGTTAGAAGAAATTTAACTGCAAAAATCCAGAGCAGATTGCTCCTTGTAAGAAACTGACCCAGTCAGGAAGAATGTCTAGTCTGATGAAACATATAATTTTTTTTTTTTTTTTCCTTAAAGGGAATCTTTCTGACTTTTAGTATCCATGGCATCTCTGTATATGAGACTTAAGCACACTCTAGTTATGTGATAGCTCTGTGTTTCGGTCTGTGTGCCCTCCTTTTAGGAGAAAATTTCACTCCTAATTAATTTTCCACTTTTTAAAATTATTTCACTTTTTTACCTCTCTTTCAAGATGCATACAATGTCTGCTGGAGAATAACTCTCTTTCCTAGAGGCTTTGATTGAAATATCAGAAGTAATTGAAAAGTGAATATTTTAGTCCCTCTGTGAAGAGGTATCTATATATAGGAAAACATCAATTTCTGGTCTTAACTTTTTTTTTGTAGTAGAAAGTCATCTATGTCATAATTTAGAGACGTAACATGGAAGCAGTTGGCTCCTGGTGAAATTTCATGGTCTAGGTCCATTTGTACAACTCAAAAGGAGAAGAAATATTAACCATTTATGTATTTAAATGTCTTGTAAATGGAATGTTTACTCCTCCTTTTCCTCCTGTGTTTAGAGTGGAACAAGTAATCGCTCTGAGTGGTAGAAGAACGTACCAGAGAGCAGAGCTAATACTGATTTAGTATTTCCTAAGGTTTTTGTTGGACTGTTAAGAATTCTTGTACTAATTCTTGTGTAGCAATGGGGGGATGGGGACCCTATAATTTACTTAGTACAATAAATCAAATAAAAGCACAACTCCAGATTGTTAATGCATCTTTTCAGGTTCATGACAGACACATTACGTAGTCTTTTGGATAATAGCTTGGGCTGTTACAAAGCCAGACCTTTAGGCTGTAATTTTACCTACATATTTTAAAATGAGTTTAAGAACTGTGAAGTGGCAAGCCAGCCCTGGGGCTGGAAGAAACTCACTTTTCCTCCACCACTCATCTTGCTTCTGTTTACATCTTCACTTTGCTGGCACAAGCAGTTATGCAGCTTTGTAGGAATCTGTCTGACCTGCCTGTGTTAAAATGACATCTTTATTCTGGGTTAAGGTTCCTCTGGGTTAAGGTTCAGCTGTTTCTCCTCCTTTCCCCTTTAGTCTGTGTGTCTGTCCTCTTTCTTCCCTTGTGCCAGCTCCATTCACCCTTTCTGTTAAGCTTGATTTTTTTTGTTTGTTTGTTTAAAATACCCATGTGAGCATCCCATTGTTTAAATGTTCAGTAGAATCTTTTTCTAATATTACAACTTAGCATATCCCAACATTTCATTCTAACCTTTCCCTAGTACATAAAATAGCTACAGTGATCTGGATTATCAAAGGCTAATGACAGACCTGGGCTGTGAACTAACCAGGTCTAATCTTCTCCCAAATGTTTAGTCTCGTTTTACTCTCCTGGAGCATGTTACACAGAATGCGTTGGTCTTCATCTCAGGTCCCACTCTGCCTGCTGCTATTTAAAACTTAACCAGAGTATCTAAGAGAGCTGTTTACAAATTTTCTTAAGGTGAATGTACCAGATATGTTCTCACAGCTCAATTGACACAGAGTACTAAATTATTTGGCTGGGATTTTTGCTTCATTTGAGCTTTTTTCCTTCTGGTCTCCCAGACTGTTGGTCAAGGTGTCAAATTAACTGTTATTTATATGATAGTGCTTTCATAATCTGCTCTTTTCTTCCATTTCTTTCTATTCCCTCCCATCTTGACCACACCGAACTGGATTCCAGTCAGCTAAAACGGGACGTTTTCTCATAGTGACCCCAGCTTCAGGATAATCCAGTGATTAAATGCTTGTGGAGACAATTTCAGACAGTAGCTTTTAAATGTGAAAGGAGTTTTTCTTCTCCCTGCAACTCACTTTAACTGTACAATACAAAAAGATGGCCTGAAACCCCTTACATTTCTTTTTAATATATATTTTTTTTTTTTAAAAAAAATCTATATAGTGATTTCAAGGTAGAGCAAAGGATAGTCATGAAATAGTTGTGGGAAGCTGTTACATTACTTTTGTATCTAGTGTTCATTATGAATGACGTGGTGCCTGTGAATTGTCTGAAATCTATCAGAAGCGTGTGACTTAAGTTTTATTCATTGTTTGGTTCATCATGAATAATTTTTGGAGGGAGAAAGAACTGTGTTTACTTGCCCGAGTATAAATTTCTTGAACTGGGCCACTTTTCTTTATAGGCATTAATATCAAAGTAGAGACTCCATTCATTGTAGTTTTAAAATCCTGACTTCAGTTTTTAGAACTTAGTGTGTAATGCTATGGGTACAGCAGAGGAGTAAAGCTACAGAAGATGAACAGGGAAAATAATTTAGGAACCACGGAAAAAAACTAACTAAATTCTCTTTGTTTATGGAAAATTAACTATCTTTCATGAGGGGGAATGAGAGAATCTAGACTTGAATAGCTGAGAGACCACTCTTGGTACCAGTCTGAGCACTGTGATGGAATGACATTTAAATATGGCCTTTCATGTTTTCTGTACATAGATATTTTTAGAAAACTAAATGGTGATATTTTCATTCTGATTTCTGGAGGAATCCTGACTAAATGGACACTTAATTTTCCATTCCATAGGGCCAGCTCATGTGGCAGTTGAACTGAACTGCTGGGAAATATTTATAGTACCACATGATCTTTAAAAATAACTTCCCAGGCTACACTGTAGATGTCTTGAAATCTCAAAATCTTTGCTATTGTAGATAGATAACTATCTACATAATTATGACATTCCTGGAGTGGAAAAATCTTAGCCTTGCTGATTTAGGCATTTGTATTTATAATCGAGTTGTTTGTATTTACTTTTTAAACTTGCAAGCGTTTAGATTGAAATTCACCTATGCAGCTGTAGAAGGCCAGAACCTTGAGCGGGTTCACTCTTTAGGGCAAAATAGGAATTTCAGTGTCATGGTATGAAATAACATACAGAATAAACTTTAATTGTCGGTGTGTTAGATCCCATCTTTAAAAGAGGGTCACTATTGATCCTGTGTGAACTGTGAGATCCAGTGAACAGAAAATAGAGTTCTTAGTAGTACATGCGTTGCTTAGCATAGGTGCTTCTCCTTGTCAGGTTAAACCTTTAAACAAAAGCTAGGTCGCAATTCCACGTTACACCTAATTCCATCCCTGTGACTACTGCTGGAGGGTAACAAGAGTGTTCTCTCCCCACCCTTGCTTCAGATACAGTGGCTGCTTGTCGCAGGGCGAGGCAGGTCGTTCCCCGAGTTGATGGAAAACTAATAATGTTTGTTCATACTGTTTTTCCATTGTGTGGCTAGGGAGATGGGGGACAGCCAAGAAAGGAGAAATGAGTAACAGTGCTGCTCTGACTGTGGACTGCCGTCAACTACAGATAAAGTGAAACTGCATGCAGGAAACGGTGACTTAAGAGTCAAGCTAGTGCCTGAAGTGATCCTGTTATAGTCAGTATAAATACAGTGGAAGGCAGCAAAATGGGAGTCCCGTGCATCACTCTGAAACTGCTGCCAGTGTGTTGATTGCAGAAGAGTCGTCTTGGACCTGTAAGCTTATAGGCTGTGGCGGCAACTATGAATTATGTTACAATTTTAGGAATAGAAGAGGATGTAGTTTTACAGAGCCATGAACTGGCACACTGATCTGATGTATATATTTGACTTCAGAGTCTTCAGAAGAAATGAGAGTTCTTTCAAATACAAAGAATGAGGAATTTTTCCTTTTTTTTTTTTTAAATGCCTCCTGAGTTTCATAGGACATAAACCTTCCTGCATATTCTGACTCCTTTTCCATCTTATTGGAAAGATTATGATCTGCTGCCAGATTCTTTTCCCTTATTTGTTCTTATATATTTTCTTTATAGCTTGATTATCTTTTTATAGTACTAGATGTTTACATAGTTAGAAATAACGATTACAATGATTATATTGTCTAAGTGCTTAGTGTTTCTCCTACTTAGACTATGTGATACGCTGCTGCCATTTCCTAGAAAATTACTGTGCTCAGATTGTCATCTAGTCTGTTCTGGACAGTAAGATATTGTTTAAACACTCCTCTTGTGTGTCTGAATAGGGTGGCCCTCTTCAACTGCTTTCACTGCTGCAAGACTTTTTTTTTTTAGCCCCTTGACTGCCACATGACAGAGCAAGCAGTAGATAAAAAGCTGTATTGATCACAGTGATGATCATCTTGAATGTGGTGCTTAACAGTTATAAAAACTTACCCAGATTTTTTCTTTATATAGTAAGCAGAGTGCTCTTAATTTTTGCATAATCAGAACAAACTAGTTTCTGATATTTGTCCTTTATTTAAATATTCATGGTTTTAGTGAAAAGAAAAATAAACCCAAGTTTGTATTGAACCTGAAGAGCTGTAGATACTTAAGTGCCCTTAAAATGCACCCTTGTTTGAAAGATGTGGTGTAAAAGAAACTTACTCCTTAAGGAAATCAACTTTTTCATACACAAGGGATTTCCCCCACCCCCCAGCTTTGTGCCATCTCTTTGGGATAGCATACTTATTTCATCCTGAGAGAACTGTGACCACATTTTGGGGGTAGGTGATGTCATTTCACATGTACAATATGTCGTCTAAAGAATTGTCTGAAGACTAGATTTTTCTTGGAGCTAGGAGGCAGCCCAGGAGAGTAAATGCTATGAGAGGTAACAGGGCATTGGAGTTTTCCTGTAATGCTCTGTCGTGTGGGTGTTTATGTTTACCAGCTTTCTTGCGGCTTTTTTTACTTGTCTTTTATTAATATTTTTTCTGACTATGCTTCAGGATAATAGATTGAATGTTGCACTGGATTTTACATTGGTATCTTTTACTAACAGAAAAATACCCCCTCAAAGGATGAGTGTTAGAGGGTTTGTGGTGAGTTCACAAGTAAAGGAGAATTTCTAACAATGACATACTGTGAAATTTCATAATTGGTGCATTCTTCAAAACGTTGGTTTTAGAAGTTACCTGACACAGATTAATGTTGGGTATTGATAACAATCCATGTGGATTTGTGGATACTTTTTAATGTCTAAGTCTTTTGCTGGTATTATAAATTATTTTCAAAGGAAAGTTCACTGCATTGTCACTCCATGCCTATTTTTTTGCAGTGCCTCCAGGCAGGCTTGCTCTCTGAGCATGGTCTTGTTCAGCTCTTAGTTTCAGGATAACCGTATGAAATCTCTCCCGCGCTTCACTTTGTCCTTCATATCTTCTTGGTTGGCACTGTTCTATGTCAGAGATTTGCGCCTCCCGGATTTAATTCCTTTACAATGAGCAAGTTAACTACTTGACACAGGTAAAACTGAGTCCACAGGCTCTTACAGCAGTGGTGTGGAGCCTTTGCAGCAGAGCGCCTGGGCTCTCAGTGCTGTCTTGTCCTGAAGTAGTCACGATGGAATTGAGTTTGTCACAAACTGGTCTTGCCTGCCTTCTCAGCAAAATGGGATTAGCTTCTGAGTGGATGGCTTAGTAAGGGAACACAACTTGTAACCACAGGTTCTGAAACCCTACTGATCCTTTAGTCTAAAAGATAAGTCCTGTAACTCTTGGATGTTCTGAATGCCTGGGTTTTGTTAATTGATAACCGCCTAATGTTCCAGTGGTTCTGCTGGTGACTGACACTTGCTGGAAGCATTGCCTACATGGTTTTTACAGACTGCTTTTGTACCTGTACTGTATAGCCTAGGCGTGTGTGGTTCCAGTTCCCTGTTTTGGTTATGGGGCGGGGGGGGAGAAGGTGGTCTGCAATTTACAGAAAAACATACATAGCTTACTTTTGGCTGTCATCTTTCCTGAAACCCTTTTAGGAATCAATGAAGAAGCAGCAGGGTGTTTTTTGTGTTTGTGTGTTTGGTTTTGTTTGTTTGTTTCTTTTGTTTGTTTTTTCCTTTTTCACTCTCCTAGTGTCTCTTTGGTTAGATGATGAGATACACTTTTGTTGGGAGGTGGAGGGAGAAGCTACAAGGTCTCTTGGCTTCTGGAATAAGGCTGTTAGCGCTAGAGCAAATTCTTCTGCCTGCCTCGAGATGGCAGATCCTTTAAAATACAAAACACACCCCCAGCCCCAAACTCCCCAACAAAACAAGAATGATGATGATGAACTGTGCAACTCGGAACACACAGCTGTTCTCAATAGCTGTTCAGGGACTGTGGTCTGTTGGCTGGTCTCTCCTGCTTAAAATGTCTGATTATCTGTTGATCAAGGTCACAATACAGAGGAAAGACAGAAAATTAAATTCTGTAACTTGCACGTTGATTTCACAGAGGAAATTCTCACTGTCTGCAGGAATCCATAGTGGAGACAAAAATAGCTTACATTGCTTCTGTGGTGAAACAGTGTGGTCTGTTGGTGAAGCAGTGTCAAGACAAGTGAAGGTGGAAGACATCAGTGATGAAAATCTGTGTAACTTGCTGTATGGTTCACTTGATTCCTCCCTCCCCTTTTACCTGGCTGGAACTGCATTAGTGTGAAGTATTATTCATTTTGCTTTAGTCATTTAGAATTTTAATTGTCTTCTATTTGGGAATTCTTTCTCCCTGTTGAAAGCAAATGAAAGTGTTATTTCATGTGTTGCTTAAGTTGCTCAAAATCAGGGCTGCTGTCAGAAGGGATGGTCCTGCCCTGTTCTCAGCTAAATTACCACCACCTTCTTTCTGTGTTCATGCAGCATGCCTGCTTAGAAAGCTGTTTTGACTGAAAACTAACTTTAAAGAAGAGAAATACCTAAACTTTCTGTTGGATCAGTGCTCTGATCTTGCTGACAGAAAAGGCAGTATGATCTTCTACCAGTTTTAGCCGTTTCTAAAACTGCATCTTGAGGCTCTAGTTACCTGAAATGCTATGACACAATCTGGAGGCTTGCTGCTGATTAAAAGAGACGATCCTGCTTCCATTTGTCTCCTTTCAGAGGCTCTGGCACTTTGTAGATCCTTCTCTGATTTGATTCAATTAGATAATGTGAAAGTAGCTAACTCACTTGATTCCACCTGGATGATAAGCTGAAACGGTTCCTGAGGAGACTTGACGTGTGCTGAAGGAGGTGCAAGGCAGGGGAACAGAGCTGGGCAGCCCAGAGTAGGGGGAGCAGAAAGGAGGATTGTAGGCATTCCCCTCTAGCTATCAGTGACCCTGGCGTTGTATCACACAGCTTCACTTGGAGTGTATTATGAAAACCATGTTATGGCACAGTATGGAGGCTTACAACATAGATGTTGACAGCTTGTATTGGTAGTTGTTCAATTCAGTCTTGATGCTTGGTGTACCTTATCAGATGTACAGATTTATAAATTAAAAAATCGCAGGCAGTTGTCTTGGTTTGAGAAATCTTGTTGTAGGGCTTCTTCTCTGTGTGCATTAAATAAGTGAATACAAAGACAAGGGTTAGATTTTCTTTCTCCTTTTCTTGTTCTGTAGATGTTCTACTAATCTGTGTTCTACTTCTTTCCATTAGTCTAAGCAGCTTTTTCAGAACTGCTGATATATTAAAATGCAAGCTGAGCGGTTTTGAGATTAAGAGTGTGTCTGTATGTGTATGTATATACACATATATATGAATCTGAAATGCATAAGTCAAAGTTCAGAGAAAATTTACACTTTCCATAGGAAAGTTTGAATGCTGTCTGTCAATACTGTGTACCTGTGACTTAGAAAAAGCATTTAGTATTGGGCTTTGCTGCTATTAAATCCAGTGAATCATTGATTAGATACTTGAGTAGCCAAGATAAAGTACAGTTTTAATTACTTCCTTCTTTTGTATGAGAAGTTGTTTTTACTGTGACAGTAGGCAAGAATAGCTATGAGGTTAACAGCCTGAAATAGCTTTTTATTATTATTTTGATTGTTGTTTTTTTCCTTTAGCTGGAAGTTGTTTAAAATGTGTCTGGTTTTATTGCTGCCAATCCAGATGGCTTTCTGCCTTTGTTTCAGTTACTAGATGAGATGTTGTTAGTTAGTCACTAGTGCCACTACACATTTTACAGTTTGGCTCATGACTCACAGTCGTCTTATGTTGGCAGTCGCTGTTATTCTTGGTACAAATACTTGTTCTGTCTTGACCTCTGTGATGTCAGCTACTGGTGGAAACTGGGTGCTGACTTTAAAAGACACTAACCTGTTTCCTTGAGGAAGGAAATACTAAGTTAAGTACCTGAAAGCAAGAATAGCTTCCCAGCGTGCTCAGATTGGCGTGATGATTTCTGTTCCCTTTTTAATTGAAAATGGAGATAGAATTTTAAAAGATCCTGATGTCTCTGTTGGAAGCCCGTAATTATAAACAAGTATCTTACAAGAACTTTGTGCATTGTGGTGTCTAGGTTACAGGGTATGTAATAGCATTTTTAAGTCTTGCTTCTTTGAATGTTTTAAACTCTTGTTGATGCCCTGAAGTGGTTTAACAACTGCAAATGTTGTGGGAAAACATCTGAAAGAGGATGAAAATAGAAAAGATCTTATGCTGAATTAAAATAGAAATTATGAACAAAATAACTACATAGAACAGATTAGTGTGTTTGTTGCTGCTGTACCTGTTAAAGTAGTGCCTTTTATTGTCAATACCACCTTATTTTACCACGATGACCACAGAAGATAACTGGAAATATACTCTGTGTGTATCCAAGCATGAAAAACCTTTAGTTTTAAATAATTTAAATGATTTTTCTGTGACTACTGTTGTCAGTTACAACAAAATTGCAGCCAAGATTTTATGGGTAGAAGTAGCTGGATGGAGGAAAAGAAAGAATACCCCATTTAAATAGTAGCTTGTTAAAGATAGACTGATTGGTAATGAGGAACTATGCTTTTTTCTCTTGATGTTTTGGGTAGATGCTGTATTATTCTAATAGTGTAGTCTGTGTTGCGTGATGGGGTTAAATTTTATTTCTTTCCTTTAGGCAATGTAAGAGTTCACATACCATGCTAAACTTTCCACGCCCATTGATGAGTGAAGGGATGGATTTGTAAAGATCTGGTAATTAAGATAAAATATTTTCATACCTGATTTGTTACTGTCACCAGGTGTACAACCCGACCTACAATTCTTTTTGTATTGATTCAGTCTGGTGCAGTGTAATGGATTTTTGGGGGGCAATGAGGACCTGGTGGTGATGAATTATTATTCGATAATGGTGACGATAGGAGCTCCCTAATTGTTGCTTCTTTTGAGGATTTTTCATAATGTATTTACGCTCTCTGAAAGTTAGAGGTTTCTTCATTGCGTTTAATGAAAATTCTACTATGTTTTTGTCTACTACAAGCAAAATACAAAGTGATCCTCACAGTTAGTGTGGTAACAAGCTGTGTTGGCAGCAGTCATGCTTGTATGGGTCCTCACAACTTTGCTAAGGCTGAGTGGAAAGGTTTTGAAATTACTTGAGTCTCATTGTTCAGTGTATTTACATGGCAGTTAGAGGTGAGAGTTCAGTGTGTTGTGTCATATCTGAGGCAGCTTTGAACTGGCAAGCTTGATAGCACAGCTGCGGTACCACATAGCTGCGTTGAGTATTTAGCTGGGCTCCATGCGGGTTTTGGACTTGCTATTTCACTGGTGACTGGTAAGCTTTAGGAGATTTCAGTTCTGTCTAGCAAACCCTCTTTCTCTGTGGGAGATCTTAATCTCCTTAATTTTTCCAAATGTCAGATGAGCAATTTTATATATTTACGGTAACTGGAGGGATAGAAACCAGTACTGAGGAATGAGGCAGAGATGGATTGTGAATATTTGAAAGTGGTGATTTAAATGGTACTATTTGGTTAACAATGATGATCAGTAACAGTTAGCACTGAACAGTCCTTTATAATATATACAAAATATTAATAGCTTGTTAATAAAAAGTTACGTTTCTATAGTAGTTGATTTTTGTGCTGCTGGTATATTCTATTATTCATTGTAGGCGCATTCAGCTTTCCTCTATGCTTGCTTGCTTATTTATTTCATTGCAAGCTGTCTATATCAAGCAAGGGATTACAAAGAGACTTTCTGAAGAACCGCTTTTGCATTTCTGTTGTCAGTTAAGGATGATAATGCATATGACAATGAATGATTTGATTTAAAAGCCTACCAATTTTAAAGGGTTGAATTTCTGTGAAGTAGGAATATCAAACAAATTTAACATGCTATAAATGAAGTGGCAATTCCTGCATATCGTAAAGTTTGGATATAGTAAGTGGTGGTGTGACTCTTGCCAAACTAAGCTGTTCTATAAAGAAAAAAGATAAGCTGGAGAGGGAGGGGAATGAAACACCCTTGTTATGATGTAGTTGGTCTCCTGGAGTCTTGTGGCAGGTTCAACTATAGTGCATTCTAAAAAGATTTCCTCGTTGCTTGACTCAGGGAAAAATAGTAATAAAGTGCTGTGGGATTGAGAAGCTGTATTCATAAATGCATATACATTTGGAAAATTTGCACAGCATGGTAACCATCTGTAATTCAATGGCATGACAAATTTAAGCAATCTTGTACTGTATCTAGGCATACTTTTATCTGTTTAGCACCCGTAGAAAGGATTACCTTTTTTTTTTTGATAATGGATTTTGCCTAGTGTCTTAGCAAAGGGGAAAATACTGTGTTTCAAAGAGACTTTTTAGCAATGCAGCCAGCAGTAGTGACTGGATTTCAGAAGGCTCTTGTGCTTTTTTCTTTTTTTTTTTTTCCCATTTGCTGACGAGCTTGTTTGAACCTGCTCTGTGATGTATGAAGAACAGCAGCCCAGTGTATCAGTTACATCCTGCTTTTTCTGCTGGTGCTGTAATAGGGGAAATCCTTCAGTTAGGCAGAACAGGCCCAATTTCAGAGCAGGGAAGGGTTCTAGAAGGGAAAGGAAGGCGTGATAAAAGTAGTGGAAAGCTGTAATACTAGTGGAGTTGCACATTCTGGCTGCTTTTTTTTTTTTTTTTTTTACAAATGGCGATTTCCACATCTCATGATGTTGAACAAGAATTAGAAAGGTGTAGGGGTAGCTTGTCTTTATTGGAGAAGTGCTTTACAGTAGTGTTTTACAACACTTCCCATCCATTTGTCTGCTGAAGAGCATTGTCTGGATGAAGAGGAAGGTAAATACTTAAGTGAGTAGTGACTGAAGGGTAAATGCATCTTTAGAGAGTGGTAATCAAAAAATAAGACTTGGAAGGTCAGAAAAACTAGTGGTAGCATCAAGAGTAAATAAAAATGCCTTGAAATACAAAGGACAAGTAATCAGGAAGCCAGTGTAGTGAGCTGAAGTAGATCACACAAAGGGTTTCCCCTTACCCTGCAGTGGATGTAGTTTACAGAGTGGGTTGAATTCATAGATGTTCTTTCTTTAAGGGTGCAGGCAAATTGACATAAATGTCATTAGAGGAAAACATCACTTTCTAATAGGGTTGAAGATAATTTTCCTGCTTTTAATACAGACTTTCAGGTTGAATATGTCACTGGCATGGGCAACTAACAGGAAATTTGCAAAACCAAAATGATGGAATTAACCACGTGTTTTCATATTAAATATTGCCATGCTTTGTCCAAGAAGTTTGCGTTGATTGTGTTTTATGCAGGTAGATAGTTCTAGAGAAAATCTAAAATTAAATTTTAACCTTGTTTTAGCTAATGTCTAAGTAGTAGGGGCTTTTTTCTCTTATTACTTTGTCTTAATGGTATAAACATCTCAACAATAGTGCTTTACCAGGCAAGTGCTTTCATTATATTGAATGGAATTAATGAATAATCTATGCTTACGTATTTGCAATACTGGCATTTGAGACCCCAGACTTGCAAGCTGAGCTGTACAAGCAGGCTTATGTAAACTTTCTAAAGGCTTTAAAATGTGTATCTAATTATAGAAGGTTAAGTATACTGAATTTTTTTTCCCTCCCCTAAGGCCATGTGGTTATGATATTATTGAGATTCCATAATGCCTCCTGCTGTGACAGACAGCCTTGACATCTGGGCAGTGGATTCGCAGATTGGTGCTGATGGCTCAGTATCTGTGGACTTCCTGTTGCCTACTGGAATCTACATCAACCTGGATGTCCCTCGAGATGCCACCATATCTCATATTAAACAGGTAATACCAAATGGTCAATTAACTTAAAAGTTAACTTGTATTTGGAATGGGTGCTGTTTCTGATTTTTTATGTGCCTTTTGGCAAATCAAATAATGAATTTGAGTAGGCATAAAAAATAATGTATTGAAGGCGCATGCATAGCAGATTGATTAATAAAGATGTGTATGTGTCTGGAGGTTTGGAGTGTGTTTGGGCAGATGGCAAGGTTTGGAGAAATTACTTCTGGCTGATGGTTACACTTCAGCAGAGACTATTCTAATAGCTCTATATTAACAAAGTATTGCTTCATCTAAAGCTTTTTTTAACACATTGATGTAATACATTGTATGTTGATTTAACATTTCTCTGACCGGTGTGCAAACAGCAGACGCTGTGTCTAATTTGATTTTTAATATAGAAGTCACAGATCTTGCTCCTGCTTCTTTTGATTGACACCAAAGACGAATGCTTTAAAAACTATGTATGCCACTTCTTAAAGGTTGGGTACAAGTGCGTGGTTAGGGGATCACTTAAAAAGTGAGGGAACACTCAAATGGAAGGAAGGGGAGCATGTAAGGAAATTACAGATACTAAAGAATTATCTACTGACCTTTCATCAGATAGTGGCCATGTGAAGGCATTTAGACAAGTTACTGTGGAATTAGGTAGTGGGTGAATTACAATACCAAGTAATCTGCTCCCTAAGCATAATAAACTTCTAGAAGAAAATAAAGAAGCATGGTTTCTCATTCCATTGCATTGCCTGGTAAGCGAGTACATTGTTTTTCATTCCTATTCAGTTTGACAGTATTTACTTGTTTATAGAAATTATTTTCTTTGTGTCAGTAGTAGCTTCATATAATCTATTGTACTACTAATTTGAAATTTTCTAGACACTGAAGTATTTTTTTAATGCAGTGGACCACGTAGTATTTTACAAGAAATGGGAGTGCCACTAGAAATTGAAGTGATCCACAAAATAAGTCTCGTGCTATACTCACATACTTGAAATAGTTCTGACTGGAAAAATGTCACTGTTGTTTTTGTAAGAGGGTAACGTGGGCAGCTACAGATTAGTTGGTGGGTAAGATAATGGAAGTTGATAGTGATTTCAACTGATGAAGAATTTAAAAAAAAAAGTGTGTAAGTGACCACAATAAGGGACTTGAGCTGTCTAGTTTCCTTGATGGTTGTGACACAGTGAAACTTAAGGTGCTATAAAGAGATACTGTTGATATTTATCTGCTTTTCAAAGAAAAGGAATGTTGATCATAACTAGAGAGGTATTTCATGGAAATCTCTGTTTGAAAACAAAACAATCATGAAGACTACTGGTGTACTGGTTTAGTAGCTTTGCTCCACCACATTGCTGTGGCAAGCCCTAATTTGTGGACCCTTGGATGTATAAATAGAGGACTTGAGAGCAAATTAGCAAATGAGGAGTTTAACTTGTATGTGAAACTGTTGAGATTAAAATAAGAGAAAATAATTAAAATAGCCAATTATTTGAAGGCTGAAGATTTGCTCATTTCTGTAGACTTTATAATTCTGTCAGGCCAGTGCTTTGGGTGGTGGCAAATGGCTGCATGGAGTGGAAGTCAGTTTCAGGGACTTCATGGCTTTTAAAATTTTACAATCATTAAGCGATATAATAAGTACCAGTAGCTGGAAATTGAAGTTAGACAGCTCAGGAGGTGTGTGGGGGGGTGTGTGTGTGAGAAAAAGGTGCAGATTTTTAATCAATATAATTAGCTATTGGAGAAGAACACAGAGGCAATAATAGTTGAAATTGGAATTTTTGCTCTACACTAAAAGTAGTGGCTGGATTCAGCTCTCACTCAGCTAGGCAAAATATACTGGAATACATTTCTGGAAGGCAGAATTTATTGTACAAATTATGAAATATATGCGGGTGCATTCAGTTCGGCAAAAGAAGTCCAGTTCAGCTTCGATTGTTTGAGAAGAGGCTTTTGCCATTGCATTATTGATCCTGCAGTTCCCATTTCAAAATAAGTTTCAGAAATAAATCCATAAATGTAAACTGTTGAAATTAGGACAACAATGTTCTCACACATGAAGATTTGAATAGTATTTAGGTCGTGAGAGCTCTTTTTACTTCCAATTTTGATTTCTGCTAAGGATTCGAAATATTTTATGTATTTGATATATTGGTGTTACTTAAGGTATAATCTGCTTCTTAAGTGTTCACTTTGAGTAAAGCATTCTTTAGTGTTCTGTGGGTGACTTGCATGTCTTAGTGGCCTGCCCGCAATTTACAAATAAATTTACTTTAAGCTTCTCTAGATAACAGGGAATTTTTTATTCAGGAATTAGTTCCATAGTGGGAACCTACTGTCTATGTATTACAATAATTACTCAAAAAAGAAAGTTTTGAGGGAGAAGGATTTTGATAGGAAGCTATAGGAGTGGATGGAGGAGAGTGATAGTTTGCTGGTCAGTGTCGAGAACATCTGCCTCCAAAATCAGCAAGTGCTTTGTTACTGCAGTGACAGCCACAGGCTTGCAACTTTACTGCAAGTGGGACTATATTGGGTCAATCCCAGGATGAGCATCAGAATTGAGGGTTAATTCTGCCCTTCTCTCATCAACTCATAGTACTCGTCCCTCTGTGTTTCTTACACCAGGATATTTATGCAAACAAGTTGCTGCTGAAAAATAACCTCAAGATAGAGACGACAAACAAGAGAAACTAAATATGTAATGGTATGTAGGGATAAAAATGAAGCAAGTTAGCGAACATGTTACTCTTACGTTCTTTTGGGAACATAAATGGAAATTAATGTTCTCTTTAGTGCCATAAGATATGTCCATGCTTTCTTGTTTTGTTTATTTATTTATTTATTTTCTTTACAGCTCTTATGGAAGCAGGCGCATGCCTATCCACTCTTTCACCTCCTCCTGGAGATTGACTCTTACATGTTCTCATGTGTGAATCAGACTGCTGTACATGAAGAATTAGAGGATGAAACACGGAGACTTTGTGATGTTAGACCCTTTCTTCCTGTCCTTAAACTAGTGACAAGGAATTGTGATCCAGGAGAAAAGTTGGATTCCAAAATAGGTGTCCTTATAGGCAAAGGTAATTACATTTAAATTTTGTGAAAAATGAGGATAAACTTTGTTTTGTATGAGGGCCGTAATTGGGCAGGTAACAGTAGGAAAATTAAAAAAAAAAAAAAAAAAAAAAAAAAAAAAAAATTCCCTGACAGAATTTCCCTTCCTCAAACTAATACTTATATAGTTTAAAAGAATTTAAATACTCAAGATGAAACATTTGAAGGTTGTTGAAAGCTACCTTCTGTATTGTATTTTGGCACTGTGTTGTGTTGCTACGTCAATTGAGCAAATTTCATCTTACTAGATGAGGGAAAAATCTATAATATTATTACTAAGTGAAGGAAAGCATAATCCCTCAGAAGTCTTACCATAAATAGCCTAACAGCAAACTGGATACACAGGAGGAACTAGAAATTATTATGGTTTTGTTATACATGGTTTCTGAGTTGGTTAACAATACGATTCTTGTTTTTGCTCTCAATTGTGGCACTGATTTTCAGCAAACAATGAAAAGCTATTTTTAAAGGTTTCACGGTAACTTCTTCTTGATGTTATTTCAGAATTTTCAGCTTTTAAATCTACTCTGCTTGGTTATACAATCAAGATTGACAGGGTCAGTTGAGGTCATACCTCTTATTTTAAAACAATGAACCATTGTTAGCTCTTTTATAAAGACTGCAGGTTTTGTTTAGATTTCAGCAGTACACTGTCTGCCTATTTGTTAAAACTGACAATGGAAACAGTTAGACAGTTTAAGCATTCAGACATATTCTGACAGTTTCTGAGAGATTCACATTCTTTGATTGAATGTTTTTCTTATCATAGCTGTGTGAGATCCTTCCTTATGCAGCCCCTATTCTCTACCTTAGCAGTGGAAAAAATGTACTCCTGTCTAACCTGCTAAACTTAGTGTTTTGCTCTCAAAATGCGTTCAGTGCCTTGTGTAATTTGGACAATGCCCTTCAAAGTTCAGGAGAAAAGAAAAAAAGAAACACTTGCAGGCCCTATACTTCCTGAAGTACCAAAGGACCACAGCTGTGTGGACTCTCCACTGTGTATTCTCTCTTTATGTATTTTGTAAAAGGAATTTTATTGGTCTTGGATTGGTTGAAACTTTCCAAACTATTTTGAACTCAGGGTGGGATGGTGTCGTGGTTTAGCTTTTCCATTTGATAGTAATGAAGAGAGGCATTGGTTCTTGTTGCTTAAAGTGAACTCTCATGCCAGGTTGCATGGGAATTGTGCAAGTAAATTCAGAAAGTTCGCTGATGTACAGAACAGCATAGAACCCAACTCACTTTTGAGCACCCATTTTGGCTGAAGAAAAACAGTTACGTAACCTTAACTTAAAGGTAATAAAGGTTTGAGCAGGATGGTAAAAGAGGGCAGTATTTATGCAGGTATGTATCCTTTTGCTTGCTTGAATTCTTCCAGGTCTCCACGAGTTTGATGCCTTACAAGATCCCGAAGTGAATGACTTCCGAGCTAAAATGCGAAGAATCAGTGAGGAAAAGATTCAGTCGCTTGTGGGTCTCTCCTGGATGGACTGGTTAAAGCACACTTACCCACCAGAACAGGAACCTGTTATCCCAGAGAGCTTCCAAGATAAGCTCTATAGTGGAAATCTTGTAGTGGCTGTACATTTTGATAACTGCCAGGTAGGAAGGGTTCTTCATCACATTTCATGTACCGTTCTTGATCTGGATCTGAATTAGCAAGATTGATCAAGGATGTAAATGAAATAGAATACTGACATGTTGTTTGCTTTAAAATGCCACTTCTTTCATCAGGATCCTTTACTCTTGACAGAAAGTGAGAATGCAAACGTACAGTTGTGAACTGAGGTTCTAAAGTCAAATTACAGCTCTATTTCTAAAGTCAAAATGTACAACATATATTTTATATTATTTGATGTTCATTTAAATGTAAAACATAATTCAAAGTTGTCAGGACCTTTTTGGCCAACCGTTACTGTGTTGCTTCACTAGCATTCAATTTTGTGCTTAGGCGATGCTGGTGAATCAGAAGGCACCATGTTCAACACACTTCTCTTTTTGCGTGGTTCATTGTTGAACATCTTTGGGTTTGATCTGCTAATTAGGTTGAGCAAAACATTTTTTAAAAAAGAGGAATTAGTATTTCCTACACTAGACATGCATATGATCAAATAAAATACTAGCTGAGACTTGGAGTTACCTTTTCGCTTTAGCTAAAAAGTCTATAGCTTAGTTTTAAAATTAAAAACCCCTTCAGTTTCCACCTAAAATGTTTCAGCTTCTGTTTTTTGATGTTGAAGTTGCTATGATTCTACTTGGGTCCAGCATTCCCATGATAGATTTTTGCGCTGTATTCTTTTGGATAAAAGTTGAGGGATCAGCATTGGAAACCTTGGAAATCCTACAGGTGTGCAAATACATCAGGCTATATTTGGTGTCTATTTTGACCAAGGTGCTAGATACTGATTTTCTAATGATTCAGTTGATTTTATTTAGAAAACAATATTGTTTCTGATACTGCAATTTTTAACTTAAAAAATAAAAAAATCTAAAATGGTAAAATCATACCTGACTCTGGAAACACTAAATGCAGAAATGAATACTAAATTTGGTTACCAGTAACGCTAGTTGATGTTGGATGCATAGGTGTTTTTATGACAAAACCCTTTTCCAGTCCTCTTTGGCTTAGTAGAGAACTTGTAGTTGTCCAGGAGTGAGAATATCTGTGTGTTTGTCAGCTTTTGATTAAAATATTGTGTATATATATGCATATGATAACAGTACAAAAGCAGTGCAAAAGTTCATGCTGGTGCAGAATGTATTTGCCTGCCACTGCAATAGCTTAGGCTGCTGACATTTCAAATGTTTCAAATACTTCTGCTGCCAGTTCTGACCTTCGGAGCTATTAACAGTTCAAATCCGAGCTGCTTTTTAGAGCAGTAAACTCTGTTTCAGGCTTTACTATTTGCACTGAGTACTAGAATCGTCTCAGGAGAATTATAATAGGAAAGTATGGGGACCGTTGTGTTCTTTCAGTGGGAACACTGCAAGATTGAGAGAGAGGAATATTAAAATGCTTCTTGTCTAGAATGTGTGGGTGAGCTGTAAAAGCTACCTAATTGTCTCTGGAGCAAGAGAAAGAGACTGATCCCCATTTCTGTGACATACTTACAAATTGTAGGTCTTCACATGTAAGGCAGTCGTCACAGAGCACCAGCTTCCTGGGAAGAAAAAGTGTCATTACCTGTCTACCCACTACCAGTTAGGATAGGAGAAGAAAGCCTTCACAGTCCGAAAGGGGGAAGCTGTTGTGAACCGTGCAGAAACTGAGAAAATACATAATTAATTTTGCCTGTTTACCGAGTTACTGGCTTCTTACCAGTAAACTTTTTTTTTTAATATATATAAAGCACAAGTCAAAAGAATGTAAGCTAGGCAACGCTTCACATTTGTAAATAACTGCTTTTAAAATGCTTACATCTTCAGGAGTCTGTGTAAATTAAAAAAAATCAAAACAAAAAAACAACTCACTGAATCAACCTTTGCAAAGAAGTGTGTGCAGAACATAATGTGGTAGATTAAGGGAGATGAAAGATGTCACATAAGACCTCTTACATTAGGAACTTTAAATGAATTTAAACTTTTTTTTTTTAATTTAAGAAGAAAGTAAATTACCTTTACCTTTTTAGAATGCATCAAGATTAGAGATACTTTGGAAATACGTATATCGTCTCCCTCATTTACATTCTAAAATACAAGCTTCTAGATCAACAGCCTGATATAGCAGTCTTTAAATCACTGCTGAATCCAATTAGATAAATTTCTGTGTTCTTAGAAGTACTTCTGATACTGTATGAGTTTGGGAATTGGCCGTTTTGCAGCTTTTAGGATCACTGTTGCTCTGATTGCACTGAAGATGTAGACATTAACTGCAAGTATTAAAATAGACTGTTTTTAACAGTTAAGTATTTCTACCTATTTTCATTGTGTCTGCTACAATTTAAGCCTTGTCCATAAAAGTTTGACATTCGCTATTCCTGTTTGTGTTTTGTTAGGATGTATTTAGTTTTCAGGTGTCTCCTAACATGAATCCCATCAAGCTGAATGAGCTGGCAATCCGAAAACGTTTGACTATCCATGGAAAAGAAGATGAGGAAGTTGATCCTGCTGACTATGTGCTGCAAGTTAGTGGAAGGCTAGAATATGTTTTTGGTGATCACCCATTAATTCAGTTTCAGGTACGTAAAGCTCTTTGGAACTTACTATAACAGTTCTCTGGTGCCTTGTCCAAAATTTGTCCTCACTTCCTGTGCCGTTGGATGGTCAGCTATGCTGAACAGTAATACACTCCTTCTGCATATCTGCAGCCCTCTCCAATTGTAGTTGCATGAGCACTATTTCCTTTCTGTCTTTGTCATATATTAGTTGCTGCTTTGATTTGAAAGTTGCTGTAGCAATAGCCTGCTGGCTGATAACAACTGTTTTCCATGGGCTTTTAGTATATACGCAACTGTGTGATGAACAGAACTCTTCCTCAGCTGACTCTAGTTGAGTGTTGCACCATAAAGAAAATGTGCGAGCAGGAGATGATTGCTATAGAAGCTGCCATAAACCGAAAATCATCCAACCTTCCTCTTCCTCTGCCACCAAAAAAAACAAGAACAACAACTGTAAGTTGATATGGAGAATATCTAACACCCGAAAGGAACAGCGACTTGTGAAATATAAATCACAATGCCTGGGATTTGTGCTACTACTACTACTTTCCAGTGCAGGTCGCCTGGGCCTACTCAGAGCCTCCTGTTGCTTGTGAGAAGGTTTACATCAGAAATAGCAGACCTTGAGGCTTTTTTGGAAACTTCTTACCTTCCCTCACCTCATCCATCCTCTTTCTCCCCTGACTGTCTCCTTTCCATCGCTATCGATTCTACTTTTAATCACAACCCAGAAGAGCAGGTAATAATCCGTTACCAGCAACTGGAGAAGTTACTGCAGAGACCCTGGATTCTCCAGCTGCAACACAATGTGTAGGCGCCACTAGCTTGGGCAATAGTGGTCTGTGATCTCTTATATTAGCCCAGATACCTTGCATGGTGTTGCCACTCCAACTTTTGCCATGATGCTTCCTTTATTGCTAAACTTGTGGCCTTACAGACAGTTACAATTTTATATACTGTCATTCTAAGAAATGTGGACAGACTTTGCTCTATTACATGCTTTCGTATTCAGAATGAACAATAAATTTCAAGAGTTATTCTGAATTGTCAGCAAGTAGTATTCAGTGTATTTTCTCATGCCCACCTTACTCCCTAGCTGCGTGTTTTTTCTAACCTTTTTCCCCTTTAGGGCATTGTATGCTCTTGGAGTTATGATGACCAATTTATTTTTTACGATTTCACATTTGTGTTTTTAAAAATGCATCTTTTTTAGTTTGTATTTATACCTTTTGCCTAAAATGCTTAGCTTATAAAATAGGTCTCGATATGTTACATTGATTAGGAATGAACTTTTATCTTTGTTTCCCTTCTCAGAGTGTATGGGATATTTCCAACCCTTTCAAGATTATTCTGTTAAAGGGTAATAAACTAAATACAGAAGAAAATGCCAAAGTAAGTAATTATGCCTAGTATCAGAAGATGTTCTGTTCATAATTTTAATGATTTTCAATGTTTAGTGAACTCAAAATCATACAGATTTCAATTCAGCAAAAGCTTAAGCATTTTTAGTTACTCACAGTTATATTGGTAGTATTGGTTAAAATCTTGCTTTATTGCCTGAGGTTGGATATGTGCATTAGAACATTATCAGTAATCATGGACAGTATGACACAAATGTTCATATGGTACTTGATTTTTTTAAGATGGTATCTGTAGAGTATGGTATTGGTGTAAAATAAGCCTATTCAAGCTAAACTGTCATACACATCTGACAAACAGAAGTAGATTAAATAGTAAACATTTTTCAATAGAACATAAGGTATTTTTGTATTCCAGAATATATTCTATGTATGTCTAAGCATGGACTGCATGCTTTTATACAGTCTGTCTTTTATTTTCTAAACGTGCTGAACACACACAGAAAAAAAGCGCTGTAGCATCACTTCCTGTAAAAATGTACATGACTGGGCTACTGACTGTTCTACAGACCACAAGTTGTTAACACATGGGAATTTATTGCACAACTACTTTAGACCTTACAAGCCACTTGCCTGTGGGGTAGAGCAATATTCATTTTCTTTATTTTTTTTGGCAATCAATAAATTATATAGCCAGTCATGTAGATTAGGAAGAAATTCAATTAGCCATTGAAGTTTGCCTTTCTGATGCTTTATTTGGGGTACTCGGTGCATTTTTTTTGTTCCCAAAACTATTGTTACAACCTCCTTGTATATTAGCAGTACTACATTTTATTACATAGCTAAATGAGCCATAGTTACAATTTACTACCTGAGACACTGTGACTGTGAAAATGGATGTCTGCAAAACTAGACGTTTCCCTTTTCTCTGTCTAAACTGTTATTTAGCTAGTTGTAATATCTTCTGAACTCTATGTTCTGTAGACTCTTAAAGTTTAAAAAAAAAAAAAAGGGAAGGGGAAAGAGAAGGTGGAGTCCAGAAGCAACATAGCAGTCAAGTTTGGGTTTTTTTTTGTTTTATTTTTCCCTATACTTACAAAAAGTGAGTTTTGGTTAATTTCAGTATGCTTTCAGAGGAAAAAGAAAATTCATTGATGGTAAGCTTGAGGAGAGACAGGAAAAATTGACCGTTCTTTGGAATTGGTGCCTGTAGACACTATCTAAATACTAAATAGTATTTTGGATATTTTTTAGTCTTGAAAACCTTACAGTCCTGTTACCTCTATTTACCCAAGAACCTCTAGTTCCCTCTTGGGGAGGGAGGTACCCAAGAGGGTACCTCTAGTACCTCTAGTTACCCAAGAAAACAATGCATGTAGTAACCTTGCAAGCTTGTGCAGTTTCCCTGCATTGTCAGTCTACGCCATTATAGAATTGTCGCTATTGAGAACGTATTTGTTTCCTACTCCTGATTCTAAGGCTGTTTAATTCACTGCCATTGTTCTTTTAGTTTCATTGTGCTTTGGATCAAGCCAATATTCATGCATTTCTGCTGAAACCACCACCAATGTTCATAAATGCAGTGTTTGTGGTGGGAAACAAAACATTTGTCAAATGGATAGCACTCCACTACTGTGAGCTGGATTGAGTATTTTCACCTAGAGCACAAGTGACTTCATGCAGCTGTCTAACACCCAGTTTTCCAAATACATGACATTTGAAATTGCTTTTCTTTTTGTCTTGTTCTTTGGCTGCACCATCAGTACATACTGTTCCGTTAGTAAGAGGGGAGTGTCAGAATGAAAATTAAAAAATTAGGATCCAATCCCTTACATTAGTAGGATTGGAAATCGTGGAATTAGAACTAGCCAAAAGGCAAGCAAAATAGCAGTGTATTCCAACAATACAATGCTTTGTTACTATCAAATTTTACTTGATCACTTACACTTTTTATATTAATAAAGTAAAATAAAAGTCAGGGCAGTGTGGTGGCATATAAAATTATAATATCAGATGATAGCAAGTCAGAGAACAATATTCAAATATGCAAATGTGAATTTAAACCCCTGGTTTAAAAAAAAAAAACAAATAGGCAGATTTTAGAATCTTTACTGTTGCTGGTGTTAAAGCACATGCAGATAATACACTAGGCATAATCATGTTTCCATAAGATATCTTTAAATCAGCAAAGGGACTCTATTATAAATTCAGTTGAACGTAGAATGACTCCCCAAATGAATTAATAAAGCACCATCTGTTGAATTGTTTCAAGAAGGCTTGAGTTGTTTCAACCAATTTTATTCAGTTCTCTGACATCAGCCACAGTATTTCCTTTTTGAAGAATGTAAGGTTGCAATCTTTAATTACAGAGAAATTAAATAAACATCCCTGCATATGTAATCAACAAGAATTTTGGTTGTATATGTGTGTATATGCATACATTGTTACATACAGGTATGTACACACATGTGTAGTCTGTATACATTTAGATCTCCTGAAGTAAGATTACTTTCACGTGGTCTGTTTCATGGATGTCCATGTTCCTGTTCTTAGTGGTTCACAGTGGTGAAGCTTGCATGCCAAAAACAGGTAACAGCCGTTTTTATGAATATCGCTGGGACTCAAGTGAATATAGTTTTCTAAACTGAACTTTTTCTTTCAGTGATTGATTTCAGTGATTGGAAGTGAAATTGGGATTGTATCTATGTCAGTTTAATAATGGATGTTCCTATGACACCTGTATCAAGAAGGAGTGTAACCCATAACAGTGTGTTCTCCAAGACCTTATACCTAATACCAGTGCCTATACTTGACAGCAGTCTCTTGATCAGTGGTAGCAATTGTTTGAGAAGTCCAGAATGATCAGAATGGGTGTTACTTGGAGCCCATCTGTCGGTGCTACTAATGTCACCTGAAAGAAGTTGGCATACTTCTCTCTGTTGTTTGCTCAGGCAACAAAAATAAAGACCTCCTTGTAGTTCTTACTGAAACCGTCCAAGAGTATGGATGCTTGGAAACATGCAGTTTTCTGCATACATGTTATTAACAGAAATGCAGAAATGAGCCACATCTTAGCATTGACCTGTAACATGTTTAATTTCAGTGCCGGTAACTGCAGCTTCTTTCTCTTCTTGCCCTGCTCCTTTCCCGTTTCTTATTTTTTATCATCCAAGCTAGCTGGTTTTGTTGGTTTCTGGGTGCTAAAGATAAAACAGAATTCCTGGTAATTATGTACATTGTTATTATCACAAGTGATTTCTGATGTCAAGGACAGCAGTGTGTTCCCTCTGCATTTTTATATACCCTTGAAGTAAAAGATGAATTTTTTTTCTTAAGCTGAAAAAAAATGCAAATTTTCTCAGTTAGAAGGACAAATTGGTTGTAACTGGAGATTTGAATTTGTATTCAGAAGATTAGTCTTACCTTTTCCATTCTGTGCAGTTGTTTGTTTCCTATGATTTCTTTCCATGTTAGGTATATTAAGTTAGAAGCATTTGTATATCCATATATTGTATTTGTTACTGCAAATGAGGAGTTATTGTTATTAGTCATATGTGGTAATATGAGTAATTCAGTACTGGGGGGAAAAAAAAAAAGGTAGCCAACATTATTTAAACAAATATATTTTGATTTGGCCAGGAGCATGAATAGCAAAGTAAAAAGAATTTGTTCTCAAGGATTGTTTGAATAATTTTAGAACATCTAAATTAGTATTTCTTTTAAGATAGAAACATTGATGAAATGCATATATGTATATTTTGTATAATATTCTATGCAGAATTCTGTAGGTTCTGTGGCAAGCTTTAAATTCGTCATTTCTTTATTGCAGGTTCATGTTAGGGCTGGTCTTTTCCATGGTACAGAGCTCCTTTGTAAAACTATTGTAAGCACAGAAATATCTGGGAGAAGCGATCACGTTTGGAATGAAGTGCTAGAATTTGAAATAAATGTCTGTGATCTACCAAGAATGGCAAGGCTCTGCTTTGCAGTCTATGCTGTGATGGATAAGATGAAAACTAAAAAGTCAACTAAGGCAATGAATCCTTCCAAATACCAAACCATTAGGAAAGCAGGAAAAGTGGTAATTATTTAATTTGTTTTTCTTGAGTGTACCTCTGAATTATATTGAAATGAGTATTCAGAAATCTTTCATTGTCCTCACTTTAGTATTCAAGAATGCAAAAGGGAAAAAAAAATTAAAAAGAGCACATCTTTGGTATGAAAACACATTTCGTACTTCTCAGATGCTGAAAAAGGCATGAACATTTTGATTGTAAGCCAGTTTGTCTGTTTAAAGAATTGTATTTTTAAAGGTCAGTTTTATTCTGAACTCTGGATGAGTTGTGTTTGGGAAAAAGATGAAAAAATCGTCATCTAGGCTCACCTTCAGGGAAAGGCTCACATTAAGGAAATGTCTGTTTTTACACTGGCAGAGTGACACCTTTAAAATTAAGTCTTAACTGTTCTCAGTGGTACTGGAGTACATACTGAAAACTACACGTGTGTTCAGCTGCTTTTCTGAAAGATACCACCATTTAAAAAACCCCAGCCCTCTGAATTTTACTTATATTATAGTGCTTGACACATAGTAATGTTCACAGGCATTTTAGTTTCCATGTAATTATTCTTTCCTTTAACAGCATTATCCTGTAGCCTGGGTAAATACCATGGTATTTGATTATAAAGGACAGTTGAAGAATGGAGAACTGGTACTGCACAGCTGGTCATCGTTTCCTGGTAAACTTTAACTTTTAACATTTGGACTTTAAATACTTATAAGACTAAATACATGTAGTATCAAATAATAGAATATTTATTGGATGCATATCCAGTTCTCCTGTCCTAACCTCTTTCCTACTTGTATTTTTTTATCTGGAGTAAATATAATGTCTTGATCTCTTTCCTGCAAATATTGTGTGTCAGGAGGGAGGAAGGGTAAGGGTCTTGGAAATAGTGTTCTAAAAGTGTTATCTGTTACGGAAGGAAAATCGCATAAAAATACAGAGGCATGTTTATATCTACTGTTACCTGTTTTTAAGATGCAGTTTAGGTTTCATTTGGTTCCCTGTGCTATGCATCCTAAACTAAATAGATAAGCTATATTGTCTGTGACAATATTTACATCAGCAAAAAATGTGAATTAGAATTTTTTTTTTTTAAGTCTTCCTTCCCTGACATTCAGATTGATTAGTAAGAGTGTCTGAAATCTCCATGTCACTCTTCATTCCATCCTGAGAAACCCTGTGTGAACTGGGCTGTAGTGCTGAAAGAAATCTGGCTTAAAACTCTCTTCTTTTTTCATACTATTTGATACAGAGGCAGTGTGTATACTGGTTTACAGAAGCTGCAGATCTTGCTGGGATTTGGTTCAGTATAGGGATATCTCAGCTTCTCTTGTCTGTTATGTTTATTTTGGAAAGAGGAAATCAGTTTCTCATTGGGTGATAATCCAATGTCTGTGAATGTAGAAGGTATGGGTAGCTTATGCTGGGAATGCAGTGCATTGTAGTAAAAGTGCTGTGCAGCAAAACATGCTTCTGTCCACTGTATACAGTAAGCAATTTCTTACTGTATCTTTGCCTTTCAGATTTTTTAATTTTAATGCATGCCTGACCTATAATATTAATTGTTCTGTCTAATGTTTCAGATGAACTTGAAGAAATGTTGAATCCAATGGGAACCGTCCAGACTAACCCTTACACTGAAAATGCAACAGCTTTGCACATTAGATTTCAAGAATATTCAAAACAGCCTATTAATTACCCTCCCTTTGATAAGGTAAGGTATGACATAAAGAGCAGTCATGAATGCTTATGTGCAAACAGCCATTTCTTCTTTCCTTTCAGCACTGCCTTTTCCAGTGAATTCCACACTTCCTGCCTTTTAGTTAACGTACTGCAGTTTTTTTGCACTTGCACTGTGTGAGAGTGCCAGTGCTCTGACTTTCAGGGTCTTCAGATAGTATTTTGAAGATGTATACTTTTAAAAATCCTCTGTACATAGTCTCTTGAGAGTCAGAAGCATAATCAATTTCCAGTATCAACGATCTTAACAAAAAGCTAAACTTAACCTGCTGTTCTGGAAACCTTCAAACTGTGCTTGCCTGTGATCTCTGTAAAGGTCTGTTACTTCGTACAAATGTATGTTCCTCACTCTTTGGGACGCTCCTTTCCTCAATGAGCTGAAATCCTTTTAAGGATGAATAGAGTCTTAATACTGTATGAAAAGGGATTTCCTAAGGTCTGCTCTTGAACTAAATCCAGACAGCTAATGATGCATTGAAATAACAAGGTTTAACTCATACATATATTATTCTGAATTTTGGTTTTGGGAAGTTAATAATCACTTAGAGAAAATTGCCTTTTTTTTTTTTCTTCTTTTTTGAGGGGTTTGTGCCTTGGGGGACATGACCAAAAGATAGAAACCACCAAGCTTTATCAGCTTGATTGAAGAGGGATGTTGGTTTTCACGTTCATCAAAAAGAAATCAAATAACAAGATGGGGTTTTTTGTTTTGATCTTGTTTGGGGATTTTTTTTTTTCCCCTCCTTGTCAGTGCAGTACTCGTTCTTGTATTAAAACAGCATTAGAAATGCCTTAAAAGCTAAAACAGTACTGATTAGTTGCCGCCTTAATTGTGGTTAACCAGTTTACTCTTCATACTGGACATATTTTAGTCAGTTTTGTTATTAGTTTATTTGTAGTGCTTTAAGTTTTTTCCTCATTGCTCTATGTGTATTTAATTTCAAAAGAAAAAAGCGCTGCTTTTATGTGCATATTACTGACACATAATGTAAAAGTATGTTTCTTAAGTAATTGTGTATTTGTTCTAGCTCTACTGTTCCCTTTTATTCGTACCTGCGATACCAAGTTTTCAGTATGTTAAACTGGTGGGGTGAATACAGACAAAAGATTTTACTGAGTAAGTTACCTGATGTGTTGACATTAAGGTAGTGTCTGAGGGTCTTCACCACCCCTGATAACTTTCATTGCTGCTGGCTTTTTTATTCTGTGGCTTTGTCCCCTTCTTGAACTGTACCTGAGAAATCCTGTGTATCAGATAGAGGAAAATCCCAGAGCATCTTTATAAAGTGAGGAAACATTCACTGAAAGCATTCAAGTTGGAGGAAATGCTACAAAGTGTGTGCTGCTTCTTTTTTTTAGCAGTTCTGATTTTTTCCCAGTAACTTTTGCTACTTGCAATTCCCTAGAATTAAGAATCTGTTTTGCAGTATCACTGGGAAAATCTGAGCTCTAAACTCTTTGATAATTCATTCCATTTCTGTGTGCGTTCTGAAATTTCTCCCTCGGAAAAGAGAGTAAGATACCCAGTCTCTGAAGGAGTCTCTTTCTGAAAGATCTGTTGAATCAGGAGTAACATTGTAGCTGCCTGAATTCTATCAGCTGACAATCCATTTTTCAAAATGGTCTGGATGAGACTTGCTTGGTGCATGGCTGCTTCTAATTTTCCCAGTGGTGTTGCATGTTTCTGCCAAGAAAATGGAGAATTGGATGCCAGCTCTTTATTTTAAGAAACATAATGTGCAAAAATAGATGAATCTTTCCGATCACAGCATCAATCAACTTGCAGTGAACAGCTGTTTGGGGCTGAGTGAGCAAAAGTGCCTTGGCAGTTGATAAGAAAACTGTTGGTTTTTTTTTGCTGTATCAAGGAGCCATATATTGGGCTGATTAATGATGGGTGCTGCTGACACACTGAGGGGCTTGTAGTTCAGTTGAACAAAGCTGGACTTGCAGAAACTTTCCAAGTTTATTTGCAGAGTAAAAGCACAAGGAGGCAAGCATCAAGCATAGAATTAGGACACCGTGGTTTTGTTTATGCATGTTTTCACGCACAGTTATGTAAACAAGCTTTGTCGCCAAGTAGCAGATGTAATACATCATATTAATAAGCATTTCATACAGAGAAAGAAATAAAACAATTTAGTAAACCTTTTTAAGGATTTTAGCTGCTGGGTATTTAGGCTCTGATTATTGTAGACTTTTGTTGTTTACCATATTGCCTGAGCAGAGACCATACGAGTCTTCCTGAATCTGTCTGGGGTGGTGTTACATTCCTGGGTGATGGGACAGACAGACTTCTGAGGGGAAGGAGATGGTGCAATTTCCTAGACTTCTTTCTCTATTGGTACTTCATTTTATGAATCGTTCCTCAAAGCAGCAGCATCTGACAACTGTAGATATACCTACCTGCCCAGCTCAGCTGGTCTGATTAGCTTAGGCGGTCACCATTCTAACACATCTCTGTTGGTTGCAGTAGTGTGCAGAATACAGTTTGAAGAACTGTACTTACATCCATACTTAACTACCTATCGTGATTTGTTACATAAACTTCAAAAACCAAATAGAAAGTTCAAAAGGCCAAAAAAGACAAAAGGAACAAGAGTAACTCGGAGCTGATTTTCTGGGGAAGTGTTGCTTTGCTGTTAATAAAAGTAGCAATCCTTGTTCCCCAGGGTTGCTGTATTGTTAACTGATGCTGAGAGCTTGTTAGTGGAATATTCACTTTATCATTAAATGAGTTCTTGTTGGAAGCTTGTTGTTCATGACATTACACAAGGGAAGATCCTAGATTTAGAGAAGTAACGGGAAACGCTAATTGACATCATATGGGCAATCTGAGAGGGTGGTGAAAGGACTAAGTTTGTGGATTAATACTGAAATAGAGGGCTAGAAGTGTGGATCTGTGGGTAACAGGTATGACTTATGGAAGCAGTGCCCTCAAAAACGGCAGAAGCAGAGATGAGAAAGCAAAGGATAATTTAGAGTTGTGAGGAACTGCTTTGCTGTACTGAAAAACAAGGAGGAAATGCAAACAGCCCAGGAGTGGTGAAGAAGAAGAAAATGGAGGTAATCACAAGCACTGCTATTCCTGATCTCCATAGTCCTGCAGATTTGAAAAGGGACATAGCATAGAAATCCATGTTATAACACCACCACTACTGTTTTGTATATACAGTGGTATCTAAAAGAAAAATTTCCTTATCTCCTTAATTTCTGTAATATTTATTCTTTCAAAGCAGTCAGATTTGTTTTTAAAGCTAATGTATTTTAAAAACATCTTTTTGCAGATACTTGAAAAGGCAGCTGAGATTGCAAGAAGCAGCGACAATGCTGCAATGGCGGTAAGCATCTGCTGAAGACTATTTTAAAATCAATTTTCTGGGGTTTGTTTTTTTTTTTCTTATCTTCTACATCAATATAGAAATAAGTCAACTGCTCCAATAACGGCAGTTCTACTGGCTCTGTTTTCTTATGTAATTCATGTTGGATTTATACCTGAATTTTAAGGCAGTTCAACACTTTCTCCAATATATTTTGGACGACTTGGCTGTTTTTTTGTCAAAAAGCACAATTGCTTTAAATACTGTATGGATTTGGAACACAGCTAAAATTTATATTAGATCTGGATCTGGAAAACATTCCGAGGCTGCATAAAGTATTACTGGAAAATTGCTCAGTTTTATCAAGTGTGATTTGCTTGATTGTCAGATGTTTCCAAACAAGCTTTCTCAAAAACGTTCATTGATCTATAAGAAGATGTTTCTGAAATACAATGATTATATGCTCTTCTTGAGGAACTGGATAGTTCTAAATTGAGGACAAATTTTGAAAAGATTACCAAAATCTGAAGGTATTTTCTTTGTATTATATACAAAAATACAGAAGATTGTAATTTTAAGATAGTGAAAGCACAGTTGGATCAACAGTAGTAACAACTGCATTTTATATAAGAACAAAGCACTTCATTGAAAAATGAGTCAGTTACAATACCAAATGCCTAAAGTGCTCAGGAAAAGTGAAAACAAATAATTGGAAATCTTAAACTGCAGCATGCCAGCTTGACAGTATTGTGACTCTTAATTTGAAAGATTAACATTTTCAGATACAAGAATCGCCTTATTGCCAAGACTGTTTACTTATTTTGATACAGAAAAAGAGTATGTGCTTAGTTTTACTAAAGAAGCATTGCAATTCAGCTGGCTTTTAAAAGTCTATTCAATCCTAAAGAATTTATACTTGGGTAGTATTTTCACATGAAAAAATTTACTTAAAACATTTCACCACAACACAAGGCTCGGGCTTTTATCATTTCTAGAAGGAGCTAAACTTAAATCAGTACTAATGTTAATGTCTCAGAGATATAAAATGGAACCAAATGTCTGGAAAAGACAAGTCTGGATTAGAGGACAAAAAATATCTCTTTGTATGCTTAGCAAATGTACTTCCCGTTGGTTATTGTTGGAAAAGTATTTCTATAAATATTTTTAAACTATTTAAAAAAACTATATATTTAAAAAGTATACTTACCTATTAAATTTGCTCACTTGAAAAACAAAAGGAGAAAGTATATGCATCCTAAATGAAAGTTCTCCATGTCAGAGTTGGAAAATAGAAATATTGCCATCTAGTGTCATCAACTCTAAAGTTTAGTACTTTTTCAGAAACTTCTGTATACTGAATTTTGAATCTGTTAGTTACAGTTCTTACAGCTTAAGAAACGTGAAATCTGAAAGAAAGGCATAGTAGTCATTCCCCTGTTTCATGAGTTTTATCTGATGTTCTTCCTGGTGTAGTATTTCTAGTATTTGAGCTAAAATATAAGAATCCTACTGAATATATCAAAAACATTATACATTTCTCATTTTCTAGGGTCGAGGTGGTAAGAAGTTTTATGTTGTGCTAAAAGAAATAATGGAAAGAGATCCTTTATCTCAGCTCTGTGAAAATGAAATGGATCTTATTTGGACTTTGCGATATGACTGTCGTGAAAATTTTCCACAATCATTGCCAAAACTGCTGCTCTCTTTAAAATGGAACAAACTTGAAGATGTCGCTCAGGTAAGGGAAAAGACGATGGTGGGGAAAATTGCTGGAGTCAAATCATGAGTAAATAGGCTTGCTTTCCTGAGTGTAGACATTTTGAAATTATACTGTTGTATAAACCAAAGTTCATTGTATACCTTTTGTGCCTGGACACGTAAGCAAGAATTTATTGTCTTAAAAAAATAAAACCCAAAATACATTTCAGAGGTCCTCTGAATGATGAGAAAGTCACATCAACTAGTTATGCAGGTTAATTTTAAAATCTTGTGCTCAACTTTGATCTTAAATGCGAGGAATTCTACAGAATCACAGAATCGTTTAGGTTGGAGGGGACCTCTTGAGGTCCCTTCTAGTCCAACCCCTGTGCTCAAGCACAGTCAGCTAGAGCAGGACTGTGTCCAGCTGAGTTTTGAGTATCTCCACGGATGGAGACTCCACAATCTCTTTTGGGCAACATGTTCCAGTGTTTGACCACTCTCACAGTAAGAACTTCTTTTATAAGGTTATTTAAAAAAAAAATAATGGTAGTAGTTTAAGTTTGTTAGTCAAGATCTGAAATAAAGCTTCTTAAAAGAAGTGGTTAAACTGCTCAAAGAATAGAAAAATCTGCATCTCAGACTGGGTAATTAAACCTCATTGAGGCAGGCAGATGATTTTTCAGAGAGATGTGATACCCACTACTGGTACAAAAAACTTCATTCTCATCATGTTGACTGTTTGACCAAAAAGGGTCTCTTTAAAGAGATTAGATAAAGTCTCTCTAACTGTAAGTAATTAAGGACTTGGAAGACTGGTGCTGTGATACAAGATGACATTTTCAGTAAAATGGTATCATTTGTTTGCTGTATAGATGTGCAAGGGCCTTTTTCTGTATTTACCCAAACAGAATCCAACTCTTGTGATGCTTTTTGGGAATAGGTGGAACCTTGATATAGGAAAAATTGTATCAGTTTATAGTGAGACCATTCCAGCTTGATAGACTGAGTTAAAAGTAGTAAAATAACAGATCCCTGGATTTGTATTGAAACTTTTTAGTCCGATTGTGTACAGAGCAGGTTGGGCAAAACTATAAAAGTCTGGCCAGTGTTAACAAGCACTGTACTCACTCTAAGGGGTTGAACTCAGATGTTGTTTTGCTTGTCTGCTTATCCTGACAGAATTGCACATTTAAGTGATGCTCAACTTATTGCAGACTGTTACAGTGAGATAATACTGCTGTGTTTCCACAGGTCTAATTTTTTTAATTTTAAACTATTTTTTTAAATTATTTTTTTAAAACTTTGAGCTAAAAAGAATTTGCTGTGAGGGGTTATGATTGACAGTATAAATTTCTATTCTAGCTTGGTATTCTGACCTTCGCCTGTTACAAGCTAGGTGTTCTTGGAAGAAAAGGAAACTGTGAAAACTCAACTTCCATCTATTCATCGTGTGTTTTGTGTAATTATCCAGTCAGTCAGAATCGTAGTTTGTCTTCAGCATAGAGTTTATTTTCTATTACATCCTTCCTACCAGCTGGATGTATATGTTCTGTGAACTTATAAAAATAAATGGAATTTCATCCTAACTCATCGTCTGTGCCACGAACACTACATTAAGAAAATATAGCACCCACTTATTCCTTGCTCACTTGCGTTCTTTCACATGCCAGAATCCTTTGTTCCTTAGTAATTCCATTACATGCTTCTGAATTTATTGATCATTATTAAAAATTACCTGGAAATACAAACTGTAGAGATAGAAGTAGGTGTTTGTTTACTCATTAAAATTTATGAAGAAAAAGGCATTCTGACTGCTTCTTAGGGGCTCTGAAATATGGCCTTTGGTAGCAGTTTTGAAAAGTTATTTGGAGTCTGGATATCAGCTGACAACTCAAAGTCCTTTGAATTCGGGAATATTAAAAAATATGTATAAAGCATTTTATTTAAACAGATGGCTGAAAAGATGTAGTCATCCTGCTTGTTACGGTGTACTTTCTGAAAGGAGTGTAGTATTTATGTTTGCTTATGTATAGACAATAGTGTGGTTAATATTTTAATATTGGTTTTGGCAGCAAGAATAGTCTTATCTGAAAAATGAGATCTTACCCTTAAACATGCCAAATATTTCTGTAATACAGAGACATGTAGGTATTCCCGATGACTTACCTTTTCAGGTGATGCAATTCAGCCCATGAATTTTGTGAATTCCAAAATTGGCAGGACTCATTATTTATCTCTCATTAAAATGAAATGAAATATATATACTACTAGCTGTGCGTTGCAGTATTTGTGCTGCTACAGCATGCATGCCATGGTACTCAAAGGTGGGGTTTTTTTTAATATCTATTGTTAGCTGAAAATATTTCAGTAAAAGTCTTGACACTTGAAGGCAAAAAGTTTTAAAAAAACCAAACACACATGAAACAAAAAGACCAAAACCAAACAAAAAACCCCAAAACACCCAAACACCAGCTGTTTATAAGAAAAATGAACTAAATAACTGTATTCCTGTTTCTGTTATGCAGCTTGAAAGAAGTAAGGGGTTTTCTTAGAAATGGAGTCGTATATTTGATTGTTGACCATCTTTAATCTATTAGTTCAGTGGCCCATAAAGTTATGTATAATGGATTAAATCAGCTTTCTTGTGTTATTTACTATACAGATTTCATCCAAGCTCTCATTGTATTTCAATATTTTAGTAGAATAGTTGCACTGAAGGAATTCTGAAGGTGTTTGTGCTTACTGTTGCCATAACCTCCTCGCTCAGCAGAGTAGTACGGTGGCAGAACTTCTTAACAGAATTCGCACGCAATATTTATTTTCAAAGCAGAATTTAACCATTAAAAAAAAAAAGGCCACTCACTTTCAGTGAAATGACACTAGCATTAATGAGAATTAGAGAAGGACAGGTGCTTTTTTAAATATTTGAAATAACTGGAATAAAAATACTGGCCTGTGCTTAATTGTATCGTCTCTTTTAGTAAACTTGTTAGGAAAGAAATTGTGGTTATTTCTTTATAGAAAAAATACTGATACACCAAGGCCATATTAGAGTTTTCCCTAAACCTTTAGGTGGTTGTTGAGAACTGAAGTTCCTCGTTTTCTCATAGTTTTTCAGGAGTTGCAAACTGTGAGAGAGAAGTATGCAGTATTTCATGTGTGCAGCATTTTAATGTTTGTTATTGCAGAGAACGTTTAAGAACTTGAAACGCGTATTTTGAAGTGTAAAATTTCTTTACAAATGAGGCGTATGTGAAAGTTCTTCCGAGTTAGCTCTCTGTTGCCAAAGCAGATGAGGGCATTTCAGGGTGCAAGTTTCTTTTGTCCAAATGCAACAAGTATTTCCGATACCCTTTCACCTGCACTTTTGAGAAGTGTGCAATGCACCTGGGATGTGGAGCTAGTTGGACTGCACTTCTCTCTTAATAAAAGTTCCAAGGCAGAATGTGGACAGAGCAGTAGGTATTTGGGGAATTTTCTTGGCTGTTTCATAGGTCACCAAGATCTTGCTTCCTTTAAGTTCATATCACTTAACATTTTCTCATGTTAATAACCTCTGAAATAATTTTATCAGTCAAAGTGAGGTGGTCTGTATCTTCAAATAAACTTCACAGTTAATGTACATGCTCTAGACCACGACTTTCAAAAGTCGTTGCCTGATATATGAGGCATGTAAGGCCACTTTGACTCAGTCTTTTCAGACTGTATTTCAGGTTCTCCATTCAATTTGATCATTCATTATTAATGAAATGTTTCTATATTTTTGTTGGTTCTGCACCTGATTTAAAGTAGGTTGTCTAGAAGTTCTGATACATTTGTTTTGAAGTTTCTTACTGTGTGTCTGACAAGCATAGCTGCTGCTGGCATTTTCAACATCTGTTTTATGTATTAAGTATCTGCTCAGTATTAGTATTTCTTTCAGAATTTCAGTGCCAGTGTTCATGATATGTAAGTGTTGATGGCTGTAGTCCTTGACGTAAGGACTGGTGGTGTTGACCCTTAGTGGGCTATGGGTAGAGTAGATTTTTGCGTGTGTATTTCTGTGTGATTATGACATCTATATTTAAAAGCATCTTTAATTTCACTCTATATCATGATGAATCTTGCATGTGTTCGTACCAGGATTTGCCCATGAAAATAGTTTAATTTACTCTTTCCTCCACTTCTGGAATTGTAGCATGGCCACTGGCTTTGCGCTGTGATTGATCTGCGCCCACTTCTTGCCTTCTGAATTTCACGAAACTGCACAGATGAGCCAGTTCAGAATGTGGTCTTCTAGGTGTTTAAACACCACATAATTTTCTTCAGTTGGTTGTTGGTGGTTTGTGGATTTTTTTTGGTTGTTTTGTTCTGATTTTTTGGCGCATTGTTTTTTTTTTTTTTAAACATGTAACCTGAATCATACTTTTTGCAATTTAAGCTTGTTACTGTTCACAGTGCATGTGGGCAAAGGCTCTATCAGTTGAGGTGGATAAATATTTTTGGTAAAGATCTCACTCAACAAAAAACTTCTTTAATATTTTTTTTAATGGAAAACTTTTACCATTGCTAAAAAGTTTATATATTTATGAGGACTTTTACAAAACATTATTTAAATTCTGTTGAAACTTCGCTTCTAAAACATATATATCTGGGGTTACCTAATTCTTGTTTACTGTGCATTCATTGTGTGAAGAAACAGATTTTTCAGACTAAGTGTAAATGAGACCTGGTGCCAAAAAAATTAATCTGGATCATTTTAAAGGTTAAGAAACTTAACCAGAAGTGAGCCCCATTTCCCCAGAATTATTTCTCCCCCCCCTC
>NW_010553971.1:13793-34356 GCF_000687285.1 Phaethon lepturus | reverse complement strand
CTCTCTCTGCCCCTGCTGAGGTTACAGAGCAGTCTGAGTTGAAAAACTTTTAATAGCAAAGAGAGAAAATATTACAATAGTTGAATACTATAAAAATTGCCACCCAGCCACCTCACACTCAGTGTCAGGTATTTGCTGCGTCGTTTAATAGAAATGTAAGCTGTAGCAGATGATAAAAAACGTAGAGAATTACTGATTTGTTTGTTCTTCACAGTAGCCTTCGCTATCTGTACAGATACAGAGCAGTCTGTAACCTCCTTCTGTTAGTATGAATGCTTTTACGGGCAGTTATACCCATCTGCTTTCTCAAATAGTTACTTTACCTGTAACCTGATAGTCTTCTTTTTAAAACAGCTTCAGGCTCTCCTTCAGATATGGCCCAAGCTGCTGCCTAGAGAAGCATTAGAATTGTTGGATTTCAATTATCCAGACCAGTACGTCAGAGAATATGCCGTGGGTTGTTTAAAGCAAATGAGGTCAGTATATTGTATTACTTCAGCATGCAAGCATATCTGGGGTGAAAAACTGCTTTCTGTTTGTTTGTAGGAGAAGAAGAACCTGAAGAGTAAAGATTCTAACACACTGCCTGCCATGGATAGATGGCCAAATAAAGCAGTCTAATTTCTAGATAAGCACATTGGCAGCCCGATAAAACCTTACTTTGACATCTTGTATTCGGTGATGATTATTTTCCATGTTGCTGAGAGAACACCAGTGTGCCTTTGTCCTAGAGAGGGTTGTGTGTTCACCTCTTTCTTGGACAAAGGGAGAGCCAGATAGTGTGAGAACCTTTTAATAACAAAGAGAGAAAATATTACAATAGTTGAATACTATAAAAATTGCCACCCAGCCACCTCACACTCAGTGTCAGGTATTTGCTGCGTCATTTAATAGAAATGTAAGCTGTAGCATATGATAAAAAAACGTAGAGAATTACTGATTTGTTTGTTCTTCACAGTAGCCTTCGCTATCTGTAGTTCTTCCTTTATCGCATATAATTTTGCTTTTCTCTGTAACCTAGGGCAAGAGTTGTACAACATTACCATTTGCAACTTTACTGCATATTTCCTGTCCTTGAATTCTGAATTCTCGGTGGTGAATAGTTTAAAGATTAATTTTTTTAATGGTCAAGGCTAGACTTTTGGGGTTTAAAAAAAAAAAAAAAGAATATTTTGACTTCTTTCAAATGCAAACAAGCAATTTAGCTGCTGGGCTATCCTAATAAGACTGAATTGTTACAGCTGGACTTAGTTCCAGAATTCTTCGTTGTGGCTCTGAAGCAAAACTGTATTCAGTTGGGTATCAGAAATCAATTTTCAGCTTCTTTAAAAAGTCTGATGAAGGCAGCTGGTAAAAACTGTAACCTAAAGGTGATCCTATTAGCTGAATTCTAAAAAAAAAAGGCAAAAGTAAATACAATACAGCATAACTGAAAGCTTTTACCAAGTTACTGAAGTTTTTCAGAGTAAGATGGGGAGAATGGAAGAATTCGGTATTTGCATCTCTGAAATCTTCAAGTGACAGAAAGAAGGATTTCTACTCTTCTCCTTCCGTCTTTGGACGGAATTTGAATTCTGCAGCCTTTAATAAGAGAAAAGATACTGAAACATAAAAAGTCACGGAATGTTCACTTTTGTTCTCAAGTAACATAATTGTCAAGTGTGAGAGGGTTTTTTGGGGAGTGGAATACAGGATTTTATAGAAAGTTACTGGTATTATGTCAGAATTTTACTTGAAGTAGTTAATTAGCGTAGAGGCTTTTCAAAATATGTTTCTGGCTAAATACTTAAATTTTCAGTTCTGAAGTAGGAGTAACTTGGGCACTCTTTGGTTTCTCAAAGATGATGTACTTTTCCTTATCCTGCAAAAACCTTTATGTTGTTGGTATGATTTAAAAAAAAAACAAAAACAAAACCAGAAACAAACCCACCAAAAACCACAACACAAAACAGACCCCAAACAAAAACATGTTGGCTAAATTGATCAATTTGTAGGTATATCTTGATAAATTAACAACTATTAACTGACAGATAGTAACTTTTAAAGGCATTAATTGAATTGCTTTCAATGAAATGAATACTCTTCTCCCCCTTCTTTGTAAGCTGAGTGACTTTGGTAGGTATATGCAGTTATTTGCTGTTCTTGGCCGTGCCCACTACAGCTAACTGCTAGGTATGTGGTTCCAGAGGTCCAGCTCCTCAGTCAGAGGTTGAGTGGTCAAAGGGAGCCAAAGTCCAGTATGAAATAATTAATCTACCAGACACTTAACCTAGCACCCAGGCTGAGATCTTGATCTTGTAAAAGCCCATGACAGAACACCAGTTTTTTACTTACAAGTTTGAGGGCCTTAAAGACCTCTTACCTTTCTGTTAGAGGTATAACTTACTGATGAATTGATCAATCTAGCAGTTGCACTAAGTTTTGTATTACTGTCCTTCTCCATGCAACTGAAAAACTGGGGGATACTTGCTATTGAAACAAATTGGTTTTGTCATATGCATCTGAATTTCTGAAATATTATTAATCTAATTACTGTGTTACTAACTGCTTTTATGTACATCATTCCAGTGATGAAGAGCTCTCTCAGTATCTTCTTCAACTTGTGCAAGTCCTGAAATACGAACCTTTTCTTGATTGTGCGCTCTCCAGATTTCTATTAGAGAGAGCACTTGCTAACAGGCGAATAGGACAGATGTTGTTTTGGCATCTAAGGTAGGAGTTTCTCCCTTACGTCTTTCTGAAACTATTGAGCCTGATTTGACTTTCAAGTATGATTTCTGGTGTTTTTTTCTAAATGAACCATTCTTGTAGTTCCCTACAAGTCCTCTTGATTGTTTTTTTACCTTTGGCATTTATAGATCAGAGCAAGCCTATAACTGAAAATATATTACAGTGGTTTGTAATCTACTGTTTGATAAAAGTATTCCAAACTGCATTCAGCTCTGTCTGAAAGTTAGGTTTGTATATAACCTTAGTGTTTGTTTTGGCTGTGGGTGCAGTAAAAATGCAATATTTATACCTCACAGTTGGGAAAAATTTATATTATTGTCGAGAATCTAACAGAAAATAAAAGCAGTTCTATGTGTCATTGCTACTTTTGATGACTAGTTCCATGAATGGCAGAAACTTTGCAGAATGGACTTTAAGTTGATTCTGTCTTCAAAGTACAATTTATTTTAATACTTCTAAATTAAAAGGGCAAATACTACATGAATATGTTTTGGTGGATAATTGGATCTGGTATAAGGTTCAGTGGTTTGTTTCAAAGTGTTCCCCCTCAGGCAAATTTGGGCTTTTTCCTTACAAAGATTTGAGAACACATGGTTTAATGTCAACCCTGACTGTCAGTGTCATCTGCTGTGACTTATGAGTACCACTTTCTTGAATAAAAGGGGTTCCTGAAACAAATATCCAGTCTGTCCCTCCTAACATTACTGCCTCCAGAGCAGCCCTAGACCTTGAAAACAAGTGTCATGCGTTGAAACCAGCCAGTCCTCATAGTCTTTGGTACATAAGTATTCTGTTATTTCTTAATAAATTCGTGGTTTTGTTTTATCTACATGACCATGAGGTATTTTGGTGCTTGGGTGTGGGTTTTTTTTAATTATTATTATTATTTTTATGACTTGAAGAATGCTAATCTGTAAATGCTGTGATCTGATGAGAAGCTTTTCTTCTTACAGGTCAGAGGTTCACATACCTGCTGTTTCAGTACAGTTCGGTTTGATACTTGAAGCTTACTGCCGAGGAAGCGTTGCTCACATGAAAGTGCTTGCTAAACAGGTATAGATTTCCCTTCTCCGTTAAATCTTGACTTATCCTAGCTTGTAACTCAGATACTTATTCCATTGCTCCTGTGGGGCATATTGGTTACCGTGACAAAGTCCATCTGTTGGAAAGAGAAGGAGGCATGGGAGAGACAGAGAAATAAAAGGGCTAAATGGATGGATGATGGAGCAGTCCTCCCTGGCACAGAAAGCAGCTAGCGCTGTGGGGCCTCAGAGGTCGGGAGCTGTTTTTATAGTGTTCCAACATATGTGAGGTACTTTTGGCAGTATGCACGTATTTTGGATAGAACAGTAGACTGTCTGGATTATTAACTGAAGGAGGGTTTCTGTGCACTTGAAACGTGTGACCTTTTTTCCCTGGGAAAGGTAGCTTGTTCAATAGAAACTATTACATTTCTAGCTAAACTTTATTTAGATGGCTGCAGGACAACTTCCTGCAGCTTTCGCTTTTGTTAAAAGGTGATGCAAAAATCCCTGAAGTTGTAGCGTAATGTAGTACTCCCTGGAAACAGAGGTGTTGAAGTAAAACCAAATACTCATTTTAGTGTAAATATAGATATGCCATTTACCAAAGAAAAAAGGGATACATGTTTGCTTTTAAATACCCTAATAAGTGTGAGATGTTTGCTTTTAAGTACACCAGTAAGGGTATCAGTAGATCATTAAGAAACATTCACAAGTCATGCTTGAAGTTTCTAATGCATTTTTAGCAAGTTAGTTTAGCTTGCAACCATAAAAATCTTTGAAGAATGATCTCTCTCTGGAATGAATGTATTTGCTCTGTCAGGCCACAAAGACTAATTCAGTAGATACTTGGCTGATGAGTGTTACTTCTAACCGTTTTGGTACTGCCTGCATTGAAGCTATGCTTGGAGAGGTATACGGAACAGGAATGTACTGTAGTGCTCTTTATTACTGCAGTTCGCAGGACACTGAAAAGACCATCTCTTACACATGTGTGCTTGTTAGTATTGTCAAAATCATAAAAATATTAGGTGATGAAATGCTTTAAGCAATAGACCTAAGGTCAGTAAAGTTTTTGTGCACTTCACAGGAAACAAATGTCAGTACAATCAAAGAAGGGGCAAAAAAATTCCCAACTGTGCAAACACGGAAGAAATTCAAAGTAGAAATACTTCAAAAAGTTCCTGTTTGTACAGCACAGGTTCCATTTTGTTCCCTTGTCACTGGTGTTTGTACAGCTCCTAGAATAGTGGAAAAGCAGGGCGCTTTTGGTTTTGACAGATGGCTGACCTGGCAGGTCTCCATTGCCTCGGTTTTATAATCAAACTGCATACAATTTCCACAGCATCCTGCCTGGCAGGGTTCAGTCTGTCTGTAGCAGCGGTAAGTTTTGACTCAGCACCTTGTAAGTTAGACTGAGGCTTCCTTGTATAGAAATCAACTTTTGTAATTACTAAGTTCATGCTGTTTGCTAGAGAATGTGTACTACTGAGCATGTTAACTGTGGCCAGCGCAAATACAGCTGATGGTTACAACAACTTTTATATTCAGCTAACAAGTTTCTTGGATGTACATGCAATGTAGAAATTTGTTGTATGTGCTATCTAGGTTTGTTACTGAAGGGCTTTTCTCCATTGGTGTTACCTACATTTACATCACTAGTTTACTTACTTTCTCAGTAGAAAACTTTCCAAAACAGAAGGGGAAAGAAGGGTTAAACACAACTGTATTGATTGCAAATAATTGCCTTACCTTTTTACACATTTTTAAGGTAACGTATTGGTAATAATATTGCTTAGATGAGATACTATGATTTGGAACACCTTAATTGATTAGAGTGTTTACCTCATGCCTAACTTCATCAGGATTAAACATTTAAGACTCTGCTTTGTAAAAGTGTGTGTAGTTACGTGTGTCAAAGTTGTGTGCAAGTAGTCATATGGCCGTATCGTATTGTGTGCAACTAATTGAATGTGTACAATGAAGTATCTGCATCCAGAGCTCATCTCAAGTAATGTTTGATTTTTATTAGAAGTATGAAGCACTCAATATTTCTTATGACTTCAGTATGGATAGAGGCACCTATGTTATATCCTTTGTTGAATCAGTGGATGAAAATTGTATTTTGAAGAAGAAATTTGCATAAATGTATCATACATAAAAATATATTAGTAAATTTTTTTTTAAATGTTAAATCATGCTTTAAAAAGTGACTTGCAGCTTAGGAGCTTTCATCCCATCCATGTGTTTGTTACTCATGAAAATGGAATTTCTGGTATATGAGTGACTTAGAAAAGGCTATTCTCATATTTCTTCTGGAATGCCACCTTAATTGCCATCTATTATTTCCCTTTCTAAAAAATGGTAGAATTATTTAATACTTTGTTTTGTTTTGAAATGGGGTTCTGCATTGTATTATGTGTAAAATTGGAGCAATGTCTTTTAAAGATAATCTCTTTCAGGTGGAAGCCCTTAATAAAATGAAGACTTTAAATAGTCTAATTAAGCTGAATGCCATGAAGCAAAGCAAAGCAAAAGGAAAAGATGCAATGCACACGTGTTTGAAACAAAATGCTTACCGAGAAGCACTTTCTGACCTCCAGTCTCCTCTGAATCCTTCTGTTATACTTTCAGAACTACAGTAAGTTAAGAATGAGCGAACAACATTTCACTGTAGCTTTTGCATGGAAACAGTAAAGCAGAAACACATACGTGCTTTAACTTCCTTTGGCTGTATTGTTAGCCGATACGCTGTTAGAGGGAACTTTTTCTGTAGTGAGAGAAGGTCTGTTGGGAATCTTCCTAAGGTTGAGATACCAGTTAAGTTTTTATCAGTTAAGATTTTTGTGATCCAGTATGGAACTTAATACTCTATCTTAGTCAATGCATTACCATAGCTAAATATATTTAAATAGAAGCCTAAAAGTGAATTAGACCACAGTCCTGGCTTCTGTTTATAACAATAAGCAAAAAAGCCGTTAAAACTTTCAACAGCACTTAAACATAAAGTCTAAAAATTGATGGGAAAGGATATAAAGAAAACGATTTTCTCTGAAAATTCGGGCGCTTAATTTGAGCATTAGAGTTGTGTATGCCAGTCACAGTATCTAGTACATTCCATCTGTAACAGATATGTTCACAATGTGGTAAGTCCTCATAGCATGGAAAGCAGAATGAAGAGATAACATTTAAGTACTTCCAAACTGGAAGTCTGTGTGTTCCGTTGTGTTCTGAACAATGTTTAAACCCTTTCAGTTGAACTATTCTTATTTGACTAAAACTTTTGTTGTGTTTTCTTCTAGTGTTGACAAGTGTAGATATATGGATTCTAAAATGAAGCCTCTATGGATAGTATACAACAATAAAATGTTTGGAGGAGATCTTGTAGGGATCATCTTTAAAAATGGTGATGGTAAGCAGTGTTGAAAATTGTACTTTTTTTCCTTTTCCTTCTTCATTCCCACACTTGCACTTAAGCTGTGTTGCTCTGTATTGCCATAATATAAACGTGGTTTACTCTAACATTCAGGAAGCAAATTAAGCATCTTCTTCTGACTGGGTTTCAAAGTATAGTTGTTATCAGTCATGGTATAATTACGGTTAATCCCACTTTAACCTTTAGGCCTGATGAGTATTTTTAGATACCTGTTTCTGAAGGCCTTACAAACATTAGAAAGTTTGTCTACAACACACTGAGAAATTGAAATAGCAGTTCCAACTTGTCGTTACAGATCTCCGACAGGACATGTTGACGCTCCAGATTTTGCGTTTGATGGACATACTTTGGAAAGAAGCTGGCCTGGATCTCCGGTAAGGATCTCTTAAGGGCTAGTTTATTTGGATGGAGAGTCTACTTTTAGCAGTCAGGCTTTCCTGTTCTTTAAATGCCTTCCCTACTGCCTCCCTTCTAAACATCTGTATCGATGCACAAAGGTTTCAATTGTCATACCCAAGGTGAACAGGCTATAGAAGCAGTTACCTTAACTAATTAGATGGCTTCTCTTACCATTTCATTCCCTAGGTGACCCACATTACAAAAGAATTTAGCCATGAAAATAAATAATGGGAGAAGTGAAACTTTGGGATTTTTCTTATTAACAAGTGGAATATTTTTCCTGGTGCACCATATCTCTTGGTGTTTATTTAAGTTGCCATGCTGATTATAAATTACACTGTTCTCTTACATACAACTGAAAACAGTTCACTCTTTTCATCCCTTGAAAATCACCTGGATAAAAAGCATTGTATGAGGTCAGAAAACAATTCTTAAGGGTCCAGCAAGAAAGTTTTGTGCCTCCTGTTTGTTTGTGTCTATGACCTTTCCAAATGGAGGTTTTTTTCATAAACTCCTCATGTAACAAACTTGGGTATTAACAGTCACTGATTTTCCAGGCATATGCAAAAATGGGGACTTAGCAATTATGGGAACTGCAACTCTTAAGTTCTAATACACATGTGCAAGTGAGGTACAAACGCAGAATACAGATCTGCTGGCTGAAAGTTAGCTGCTGAGGATTGCATCTGGAATACACCTCGAGATTCTCTAATAGGTAGAGCTAATTGGCAGAACCCAGTCTAGAAACTAGTCAGCTTTAAGCATGGGTAATTTGGGGGCAAGGAAGTAGGAGGCTTGAGATTCTTTATAATAGAATTTTACTGTCTGGTTGAGAATTACCAGAGTTGTGGAATGCACAAATACAGGTTCTTCTTTTTACCATTTTCTTACTAACTTCTTTTGGTCTTATTTATTAAGTGTATGGTTTGTGCTGCTGTGGCCACAAATGAAAGTATTACTGTCTGAATAATTTTTTTACTTGTGATCTATTTCCTACAAAATTTAACAGAGGAATGTCTGTCTTGTGTTAATTACATAACAGGCTCGTGAAGATGAGGGTTTTGGAGAGGAGAAGTTAGTTGCATGTGCTTTTCTTCTAGGAGTGCTGCTGCACAAAGAAAATGATGATGGTGATGATGGTTGGGAACAGTCACTATGGATTTACCAAGGGTAAACCATGACCAACTAATGCAGTTGCCTTCTTTGAGGGAGGGAATTAAGAGTAGTGGATGTCCTTACCTTGACTTTAGCAAGGTTTTTGCATCTGACTCCCATAATATTCTTGCCTCTTGAGTTAGGATGTTAGTCTGGATGGGTGGACAACTACATACCCTGCCTGGAGGCTGATGACAAGTGAATTATCATTGGAGTCTATACAGGAATTTTTATGTTATTGGCCTTGTCAGTATCCTGCGGTGAACAACTTGTATTATTTAAGTGTGTATGTAAGAAAAAGTACTTGGACCTGTTTCATGCTTACCACCTGCTAATCTCAGCTACTGGATGTTTTCAGTTGTATTTTTGAATCATCATAAATAGTGGAGAGTCATTCAAGAGTAAGACAAGATTATACAGTAAGGTGAGGTTGACAGGAGGTGTGATATAGTTAGAATCACTACTATATTGGGGGGAAAAAAGTTGCAGCTTCTTTAAAATTTCACTTTTCAATGCCATTTCATTGAATTAGTTCTAACCCAGACATTATAAGTCAGTGGAGAAAAAGCGTAGTGTCCTAGTGCATTTGTACTAAAGAGGTTTTTATGGTATTGAACTTGCCATATTTCATGCTAAAGCTTCTGTTTCTGCTTCCTTTGGGCAGGTTTTTTGAGGTTGTAAACTTAGAGCAGAAATGAAAACTCATAAGTTAAGTACCCTGTTAGGGCAGAAGTACTCCATTTGAGAAGAATCTTCTCATTTGCTCTGCTGCTTCTGCAAAGCCACTTCTCTCAAAATCAAGTAATAAGCCTTTCCAAGATACCATGAGTACAGGAATTTCCAGCATTTGGAAAACTTGTTTCAGAATGATGAAGAGGGATACGGGATTTTCAAATCTCTAGGGCGATTATCTCCTCCCATGTAAGCTAGTCACTTTTTAATCGGTTGCGTAAATAGCAATAAACTCAACTATTTTTTGTAGTAGCCACTTTCTCTTCCTGCTGTGAGCAATCCTCTTACTGCTGTAATCATCGAGACTTACAGTCATTATGAACGTCTTCAACGTACATTCTGAAGTCCCACTTTGCATTCTTTTCTTGATAAAACACTACTTGGATGTCAGAAAACATCTTTCAGACCAGAAATGTCTCTGTATCTTCCAAAGTCTTTTGCAAAGCAGCTTTCTTACCTTCACATGCTTGCTAAGATAAGCATGACTTCTTTGTCTAGAAGTCATACAGAGTCACAGAATCACTGGGTTGGAAGGGGCCTTTTAAGGCCATCTAGTCCAACCCCCTGCAGTGAGCAGGGACACCATCAACGAGATCAGGTTGCTCAGAGCCCCGTCCAACCTGACCGTGGATGTTGCCAGGGATTGGGGCATCTACCATCTCTCTCGGCAACCTGTGCCAGTGCTTCACCACCCTCATTGTGACAAAGTTGTTCCTTATACCTAGTCTACTAGTTCAAAACCATTACACCTTGTCCTGTTGCTACAGGCCCTGCTAAAAGGTCTGTCCCTATCTTTCTTATAAGCTCCCATTAAGCTGCAATAAGGTCTCCCCCTGGAGCCTCCTCCTCTCCAGGCTGAACAACCCTAACTCTCTCAGCCTGTCCTCACAGCAGAGGTGTTCCATCCCTCTGAGCATTTTTGTCACCTCCTCTGGGCTGACTCCCAGCAGCTCCATGTCTTTCCTGTGCTGAGGGCTCCAGACTACCCTCTAGTACATGGGAAACTTTTCCAGCCAAATCTATGCACCAGTTTTAGTTAATACAATTCTCAAATTCTAATTTCTTTTTAGGAAAATGGTTCTAAAGGAGATACTGGGTTTCACACAATTATAAACCATTTGGAGACCATAAATTCCATTTTGTATGCCTGTGAAAGAGCTGTAATCCTTTATGTTTAAGTGTTGTTTATAAGGCTAGAAGTACTTTAAATATGACTTGAAATACTTCATTTAGATTCTTTGAGCTCATTTCAAATTTTTTGTGGTTCAAGCATAATAGTGGGAGCTTCATAAGGCACATAACACCAGCCCACACAGATAAGTAAAATTATAAACTTGTTACTTATGCTGCTTATGGAAAGATTCCTGGGACTGAATTATGGGATAAGGTAGGAATGTGAATAATAAATTGTTTCTGGAAGTGTATGTTTGCGATGAGGTGGCTGAATGTGTGTTAAGTTGAACACTGATGTGAGGAAACGTTAGATAATTTATGTCATTATAAATAGACTGTGAGGAGACTGATGCAGCATTTAGGGGCAAGGACAGCCTGTGGCAGCTGTGGAATCCCAGATGAGGCATCTTTTGGTTGCTGCCTTCCCAGAAGCATTGTTTGTGGTTCCAGCCTGGGCCACACACCATGCCTAGCAAACAGGAATAGTGATTAGGAGTCATCAAATATGCTTTTCCTGACTAAGGCATTTTTTTAAACTCAACAAAGGAAAACCAAAAAGTGTCTCTGTCCAAAATTTTTCTTAAAACTCTGGGAAGAAAAAAAAAAGTAGAAAGGGGAAGTGCGTAGTGAGAATTGAAGCTCTGTTATTGGCCTCTTGAATTTATTTACTTAACTGGGAACATCTTCCTTCCATTCATCCTCTCATAGTTATGATTATAAAATAAAATTCTGGGATTGAGGCAGGGTTACAATTCTATGTCTATCAAAGAGAGATTAACCAGGCAGTTGCCAAGGGAAGGCTCTGAAATGGCCTTAACTGAAAACAGAATTGAACAAAACAGCACTCCAAATTCCTGGAGCATGAGGACACAGCTAAGAGGGTAAGACTTTGTGATCTCCATGTTTACCGTGTACATGCCTCTCAAGAAGAGGTAACTCAAAATCTATGAATTAACAGCAGTGGTAATGAGTTCTGTTGCCTTGTTCATGAGTCAGGACTTGTTGGCTTGGTTCTTTTTGCTTGTGTAAGAGGCATGGTGTCAGGCAAAAAAGTAGCATCAAATAGATCTGCTTTCCTGAAAAATGTAACTTCATATGTGCGTACGAATGAGTGGAGTCTTTTCTTCTTGCCTTGTGTCATCCACGAGGCTTTAGTTTCCCTGAAGCTGTTGCTTCCCTTCTTCCTTCTGTGGTTGCACAATGGATTTTGTGCTTTTCAACTTTTTTCCAGTACAGAAAGTCTGGTAACTCTAGTCAAGTAAAAAAAGCAGGCCTTCTCACTTGTTTCACCAGTGTGAGAGCAGAAGCACTTGCTGTTTGGCTCTGTCTTCCAATCAATAATATCTTGCCACAAGCAATTTGTACAGCTTCTATGAAGCATGGATCAGACGGCAGCCAATATGCTGCCATCGAGGAGTTTGGGATAGGATCAGTTTCCTTATAACTGCACTGCAATCTGCAGTCAGTTATTTAGTAGTAATTTAAAATGAAATCTCAGTCTGTGTCTAAAGCAAGCACGATATTGCCAGTGGGATTTCTCAGCTCTGGAGAGGAACACCAGATATATATTGGTTTTGAGATCTCTAAAGCTGAAGGAGGAGAAAGGTTTGTTTGTTTAACTGTCAGCTAATTTGTTTCATGGGTAAACTGGCCTCTTTCACACCTGGTGTGTTTTGTTGTCTAGGTTCCTGTGTGTGCATTCTGACTAAATACCAGAACAAGACCAGGGTTTGTATCAGAAAAGGAACTATGTGTATGAGGGAGGATGCCAGCACTGTACTCCCAAGGCCCTTCGTCCTGGGCTATTGCTGGATGGACTGGGGAGTGCATCACTGACTAAAACTTGAGATGCAAATTGCATCTGCTTCTCACTACAGACCCAACCGTTAGACAGCAAAGACCATCACCCAGACGAACACTGCTCTGTTGTTTAGAGAAGTCTGGCTGAGAGTCAGTTTACCTTAGATGTCAGTCAGTCAAATACCAGAGAGAAATGAGAAAACCAAAAAAGCATATTCTTTAGTTAATCCCCATACCTATTCATTTATAAGACAAACTATTACCTGAAAATTGAGCGGGAAATAATTGGCCTAAGACATTAGTGAGCATGTGCAGCCAGACTTCCTTGGTTCTTTCTGTAGTTTATCTCTACTTGTTTCTTGTACTTCAAATATGGGCAATTATGGAACAAACTTATTAAGTTAAATGGTATTTGTATTGAAGTTGCTTCTGCAGAGTGACAAAATAAGACTTCCAGAGGTTCAAACCCCCTCAAAAGTTACAACTCTTTGAGTTATTTTGCTTTTTAAAAAGTCTGAAGTCATGTGTATGGACATACTCGTAGTAGATGACATAACTTTCTGTCATTTCTGTGAGAAATGTTTAAATATTACAAATACATGTCACAGCAGAGGAGCATAACACCTGTCTTCCCAAGCATGCTGTGGAGTCTGCAGTGTTGTATCTCTTAGAGTAATCCTTGCATCAGAAAGTATTTCTGCTGCTTTACCTATATTACAGCATTGAAATTGTATTAAGGGAGAAATTAGTAAAGTAACAGCAACGGAAAATCCTAAGTTTGAGTGACCTTTGCTGTGGTAAATTGTCATAAAAGTATTGAATACTTGGTTACTTTTTGGGCAGATAGAGGGAGTTCTCCAAACTACTTCTTTATTTCATAGTCTATTTATAGTGAGTTTTCATTTTCACTTCCCTTAATGTGTGTGAAGTCTGATGTTAAGTAGCTGTGTATGAATGAAATCAGAGTTGACAAACATACTGAAAAACAGATTTGTTACAAGTCTGAAGAATGTCATTATTTTTAAACCATTGGGCCTGAAGCTACAGAGAATGTGTTGATCAGTTACCAGAACTTGATGTTTTATTTGGAAAGATACTGCTTTGGAGAATTAAACTCTTGAAATAAAGAACAGTATTAAATGGAGTGAAGAAGAAAATATTCTGTCCTGCCCAGGATTGCTCTATTGATCTGTCTGTGGTCTTCACTGGCGTTAAAAAGCAGGGAGCATATCCCGCTGACAGATGTTGAAGTCAGAAAGACCAGGATGAGATGGAAAGGGCCCAGAGGATTTGTCCCTAACTTGACTCCTGTCAAACTGTCTCTCTGACAAGGATGTTTTTTCCTCCAGTTGTAAGCACACAGTCCTCAAGGGGCTGAAGGCTTTCATCATTGCATGCTTTTGAAGGGGAAGTTGTTGGACATGTGCCCAGTTAAGCTGCAAGTAGGATGGGTTGAAATGCCATGGAAGAAGGCCAGCGTGCACTTTAACCTGGCAATATTTGGCTTACATTTGTCGTGTCGTGATAAGGATGGGCCGTGCTTCCTTGTATCATGAACGCTGGTGTTCAGTAATTATACAGATACCCTTCTCTTCATTGTGAGAACCCTCTGGTCTAGAGAGTTGGGGTTTTTAACTGGGAAATAGAATGGAAACGGGAAGAAGGTTCCAAATCTGCACAGCTGCTTTTTTGTGTGTTTTGTTTTGAAGTTGAGTGTTCTCTAAATACCCTGTTGAATCTGGTTTTCAGTTCGCTTTGTTGCCAGTAGAGGAGTCCCCAAGTATGTAATTATTACTACTTGTGCCGCTTCAGTTGGATGCTATCACTGAGGTAGAGAAACTGTTCTGTTATCTAATAGCTATTACTCCAAAAAGTTCCAATTAATTTAATCTGGAATTTTATTTGTTTTTCTTATGTGGCTTGGGATAAATAGTCTGTGTTGGTTAAGAGATGTTGTTCTGCTTTGGAGCAATCAAACTTAATATCTGTTTTACATATAAATACTGATGACAACTCTACCGCTCCACCAGCAGTGCTTTTTCTTTTTTTTATATATATATATATATATACACACACACACACACGCACACACACAGAGAGATTTTAGTATGTCCTGCAATTTTTTATACAGCTGTGTAAGTTAGTGAGTGCTGGTCTATAGCTTGTGTGCTGCAGTTAGATTTGCATGGGCATCCATTCTTTTGTACACGGATCCATGACCAGAATTGAAATAATAGTCCTGTAGCACGAGAGTAGACCCCTCCATTTGTGACGCTATGCCTTTGAAGAGTTTGCTTTAAGTTTCCATTGCATAGAGTGAGCTCCCATCGCAGCTGCCATTCTGTTCAGCATTTTAAGCATCTGGAGTGAGGAAATGTTTTGGAAAAATACACTTATCTATTTAGACATGTCTCTCCTTGATTCATCTCTCTTTGATTCATATCTCTGTGTCCTATTTTAATGCAACAATATTGTTGTAGATACTTTCACTAGTATTAGATACACTATTCACATTCACAGGCGCAGCATGTGAATGCACAGGAATGTTCTTATATATCAGGAGGGTTAAAAGACTTATTCCTGTTTTTTATTAGGTTTCTATGCTTAAAATTAGTAAGAGTTGTGTAAGATGTTACGTTTATATTTGAAAGGATTTCTAGCATTTTAAGTTGAAAGAGGAAGAACGGGGGAAAAGGGTAAGGTCCTTTTTCCCATTTACACAAATAGTTTAGTCTAGAATGAATATGAGTGTAAGGTTTGGCCAGTAAATTAACAAATGAAAACAAAGGGCTCCCTCTACGGTTTCTCCTATAAAATGACAAGTAACTGTGTTCCCTAGTGAAAGGGAAAAATCAGGGTTGCCTATAATTTCTTTTTTTACAGACATGTACGTAATAGGAAAAGTTAACATTTTAAATGCTGGTATTTTAACTTTGCAAGCAATATCTGTATGTTAACCTTTGAGAGTTTAATGCTCAAGTTAGCATGAGTATTCAGCCTGCTCAGAATGTTGGAACACTGAAGAAAGAAGTGTTCTTACTATCTTTTGTTTTTAACATAAATCTGTGTTTTGTTTCAGGATATTGCCATATGGCTGTCTAGCAACTGGAGATCACTCTGGCCTTATTGAGGCTGTTTCTAGTTCAGAAACCATTGCTGACATTCAGTTAAATAGTAGCAATGTTGCTGCTGCTGCTGCCTTCAACAAAGATGCTCTCTTAAACTGGCTGAAGGAATACAATTTAGGGTAATTTCTACAGTTACTTTCTCATCTATAGTGTAATCTGCAAAATTCCTGTAAGTTTTTGTTTCAGTATTGAGGAATGTGTGGCCTTCCTGGCCACAGTGTGTCAAATTCTGACTCAGATTGATGGTGCCCATGGAATTCAAACAACGATCCAGCTGAAATTCTGGCATTGGCAGCATTTTGACTCCATGTTGTTGTACTAGATTTGGCGAAAAAAACCAACCAACCCAAGAAAACTACATGGGTCTCGAGTCTTGATGATGTTACCTTTCATAATATTTGCATTTCTCCTATTCTCCTTAGCTACTTTTGACAGTATGTTCTCTCAAATGAGTCTAGTTTTACAGCATCCTAATGGGCTTCTGGTTTAAACAAGCAAAAATCCTTTTTGAGGTCAAGGCATGACATGAATTACCAGTAGTATGCGCCAATATTGTTTGTCTTTGTGGTTACAGAGATGACTTGGATCGAGCCATTGAAGAATTTACTCTGTCTTGTGCTGGCTACTGTGTAGCTACTTATGTGTTGGGGATTGGTGACAGACACAGTGACAACATCATGGTCAGAAAAAACGGTCAGGTAAAAATCGCTTCTGTAGGCAGAATGGTATCTCTGTTTGCAAGAATTGCCTTGAGAACTTTAACTTCTTTAGTGTCCCAGTAAAATTAAATCCGCACATTGTTAGAACTGATGTCTCTGTCTACTGAGAATTGAGGAGAGCTTCAAAGAGAGAAAATGTAAGACTAGTGGAAGAACCGACCAGTGTGTAGGCAACTGTATATCAAGGGAGGCTGTCCTATAGAACTTTTTCAGAACATCCAAAAGACCTAACGACTTTAATGGTTCAGATTCATTGAATAAAAGTAGTCTTAGGGTATCTTGCAAAAGACCATCCTTAAAAATAAATGAATTGCAGTTTTGAGCAGTGTAGTTTTCCTGAAGTTACTTTCTACAGCGCGTCTCTGCAGAAATTTTCAATATGGAACTCAGTACCAGCATAATGCTGTGACTCGTAAGTGTCAAAACCTAGGTAAACTCTTGGAAATTTATTTTCCTGTTTGTCACTTTCTATTGTAACTTGTCTGATTTTACTGAAATTATTCTGCCTGTGAAGCTAGCAAGGGTTATAACAATGAGAGTTTTGTAGACATTTACAGTATTCTTTTAAGTTTTTGCCTACTAAAAGAAAGCTGAAATGCCCTTATCTTTGATTCTGAAACAGGAGAACTATCACAGATTCCTTGTGGTTAACTGAAGTTCTCCTAGCTTTGCTCCTGACTTATGTAGGAAGCCCTTGGATATGATGATGTTGAGCCACGTGGGCTCATCACTGGGCTCGTTTTTCTGTCTGATTACCAACATGATGTCTGTTGGCAGACATCAGAAGCCTAAAGCCAAGATAATCTTTTGCACACGTGATTTGTAACAGTGGTGGCTTGTAAGAGCATGGATGTTGTCACTGACTTTAGATAAATCTTGAAACATTTTAAAACTAAATACTGCCCAAGGATTGAAACCATGGGCTGTGGAGAGTAGTGTTATAAGTTAACTGTTCTTGATACCAGCATCCTGCAGAGATATGAGAAAAGTGAAATATTTCATGGGAGAAATTAATTTTCACTTCTATTTTCTTTTTTAGCTTTTTCATATAGATTTTGGGCATATTCTTGGAAACTTCAAGTCCAAGTTTGGAATTAAAAGGGAGCGGGTACCTTTTATACTCACCTATGATTTCATTCATGTTATTCAACAAGGAAAAACAGGGAACACTGAAAAATTTGGTCGGTGAGTGTTAATTTTGATTTCTTCCTTTTGTAACTGAGATGATCTCTGGTGATAATTTCCGGCACACCAGGAACCTCTGGGTTTGGTTTGCTCATTTGTGCTTGTGTGGAAGTGTGCCAACATGCATTTACAATGCTAGCTACTTCTCTACCTGAGCTAAAATATATATACAAGTTACGTCATAGATCAGAAAGTGCAGCTCTGCAGTGGAAAGATACAGTTCCTTTTTACCTCCTCCACCAGGAGATGGCAGATGCTTCTGGGCTCATCTTTTTTTATCTTCACTGGGCACTAGGGAGGGATTCCACAGACTAGCACTGGACTTAGAAAAAGGCTCCCTGCTGCCCTTCCTGTCCATCAGTGCGCATTCAGTGTGCTAATCAACCCTGACCTTCCTTAGATGCTTAGGTCTATAGAGCCATGTGCTAGTAATCCAGCACTTTCGCATGCCTCTTCCCATCTTGGGTTGGAGAGCTCCAGTGGAACATGAAAGCATGTGATAAAGGACAACTACCCTCTGTGACCCTACCTGTTGATGTGGGTTCTTCTTGTTCCCTTCTGTGTCATTCTCACCAATTGGCAGGAGGGGCGTTCTGAATGTTTTGCTCTCTCTCTGCTCTCAGTTTTCACAGGAGGAGGAATTTATTGGCAGAGAGATGAAATTAAGTATTTAGGTATGGCTTGATAAGTCTTATCGCTACTCCTGGTAGAAGAAGCTGTATGTATGTATGTATGTGTGTCTAGGAAGAGTGGAAAACAACTGCCAGTGACCCATGTCTTTCCTGGAGAGTGAGGAAATCAACCTGTAGCTCTGTTTTTAAAACTAGGAAGTAAACACTGTTAGGTGACTGTGCTATTGCAAGAGATGTGGAATATGGAGTACTTTAGATGGCAGTAGGATTCCACTTTCACTCGAAAAATGCCTCAGAAGAGAATTTACTGTTTGGAGTATGACTTGTCATCTGTCCTGGTTTCAGCCATTTCCTGTGGAAATGTACAGATTAGATGCTGGACAGTGGCACGTTTGGGGGCATTAGGCAAGTTCTGAAGCACCTGTGTGATGGATCTCTATGCCAGCTCTGGCAGTGGGTTCAATTTTGCCCAGGTTTGCAGGATGGCATTACCTTACAGGGACAGGCTGGATTGGTAGGGACTGTTACAGAGCTTTTGTTTTTCCACTGTATGTCCACTAGATAGGATCGTCGGGGTGTTTCACCTAACAAATTCACAGGGAGATGGGACGCTGGCATTACCTTTTGGCATTTTTGCTCTTTCTGAAGAAGAATGTTCGTTTTTTTTTTTAACTTTTTGTGTTTTGTACCAACGTTTTAAGGGCTTGTTGGAGATGCATGGGATATTTTTTTGGGAATGCATTGGAGGCTCTGTAGACATCTCTGTCCTTTCTCCTACTGTATTCCTATGATACATGTGTTAGACTGGATGACAATTTTTGGAAATTGTTACATATATTGGTCAACTGTGTGAGTTCTCGTGTGTTGTCTTCATTGCATGTGCTTTGTGGTTGAACGTGAAGGTTCCGCCAGTATTGTGAAGAAGCATACTTGATTCTGCGAAAACATGGAAACCTGTTTATTACACTCTTTGCACTGATGTTAACTGCAGGGCTTCCAGAGCTAACCTCTGTCAAGGACATCCAGTATCTCAAGGTAATGTAAGATTTACAGCACAGCAGGACTTAGCATTTTTCAAGTATGTGAATTTTGATTTTAAGATAAATACATTTTAATGGTTTTCCATTTCTCTCAGGATTTCTGCATAGTTCTCAAAGCTTTCCTTTTCAGCTCTATAGAACAAGGTCTGTAGTCAGTTCTAGCAGTCAAAGGAAGCTGTGAATATATGTTCCTCTCAGCCATTCTATAATGAGTTCAGCATCCCTGCATTGTAAATGTAGTCATTTCAGGGGTGTTTTACGTCTTGGCTCATGCACAAGTGTAGACCTGCAAAGGTGAACATTATTTGCTTAATTCTTCTTTAGTTTTATCTTTAAGCCCAGAAAATACAATGGATGTATTGATCAGTGAATAATAGGTAAAAAAGTGTCAAAACAGGAAAAAACAAAATGTGGTTCGTGTTGAAAGGTGAAGGAGGCCTTAACTGTGGTTTTTAAAATTCCTAACAGTACTTGTTTTTCTGTCATCTTAGGACTCTCTCGCCTTAGGGAAGAGTGAGGAAGAAGCACTAAAACAATTTAAGCAAAAGTTTGATGAAGCGCTCCGGGAAAGTTGGACTACTAAAGTGAACTGGATGGCTCACACTGTTCGAAAAGATTACAGATCCTAGAAGATTTTTGCATTTGCACTAAGCTGGATGTTACCTTGATAAGTGTTTTTAAAGGGGACCTGTAGTTATGGACGAATGAAACATTTTAAATATGAAATAGAACAAAACAACAACAAAAAGAAATGGGCTGAAATAATTCCTGAGTCTTTTGCACTCTGCTTGTGAATGCTTGATTCCAAGACTGTCTCTACAAATAGTGAACATCCTGGATAATCTTTTTTTCTTTGCACGCTGAGAGCTACTAGGCATTTTTAAAGATTCTTTGGTACTTTATGGAGGTGTAAATATTTGTTTTTATACGTTAGGGTAATGTACTCTAACATACTCGGGAGGTTTGAAGACCTCTGACAGAACTGTTCTTTCTTTAAAGTTGGGACTTCAAATTTTTTTTATATATATCCTAATCTGGCTAAAAATGACCATATTGTGTATATTTTTCATAAGAACTCTGCCCTACTGGCACAGATGCATTAATTCTACTATAAATAGCAACCACAGTATCTTTGTACTACAGGGAGCTGCTTAATGTCCTACGCTCCTGCCGAAAGAAGAGTAGACATGCGTAAGACGAGGAGGGGCGAGACATGGTGGGGGGAGACCTTTGAAAGTGATGCAGCGTCCAGATGTTCAGGGTTGCACAGTTTTGTTCCTCTGACACAGCACACACAAAAGAAGCCCTTCAGTAAGGGGCCAATTCCAAACATCTCTGAGAATCCCTCCTGGGTAATGGTCTCCCATTCGGCCTCTGGGGCTTTGCTTTCAGCCCCTTAAGGGGCACGTTTA
>NW_010553971.1:469-13781 GCF_000687285.1 Phaethon lepturus | reverse complement strand
AGCAGGAAGCTCCTCATAGCCTTACATGGAAATTCCTATCTCAGATTGTGCCGTGCCCATGTACTGACTTATGTATGGAAAATTTTCGTTAAATATACTACACATAGTGCTTTTTAGAGCATACATACCAAAAACCCCTAAATGTTTGGAAAAGCAAGTGTTTATGGGAAAAGGTCGTTCCATAAAACACCACTGAAGTCATTAATCTTTTCTTTCTGTATTTATAAAAAGCTTGCAGTAATGTTGCTTTACCAAGATATATATGTTGAAGATGGTTGCTGAAGAAACTGGATTTGTTTTAATTTATTTAGTGAGGTACCAGGTTTTTAGGTGCTTGAATGGAGAGCAAATCTGTTACGTGCAATAGGGAACTGCTGGTTAAAAGATGTAACATACTGTGTCTGAACATCAGCCAGATAGACTTTAACTACTGCTTGTTCTCCAAGGAACACTGGTAGCTCTCAATCCTTCTTGACATTTGAAAGAGAATTAGACGTATATATTTACTTTTTGACTAAACAGTTGTTTTGCATAGAAATGTTGGTTTATGTAGGAATTTAATTAAAGGTGGTTTTACTTTGTTGAGAGTCTTTTTTTCGTTGTTGTTGTTTTGGGGTTTTGTTGTTTCTTTCAAAGGTGAAGAACCTGTCTGGAGCGAGGATAGCATTTTATGTAGTGTCTTGATGCTCTTGTCCTTGCCCTTCGAGGTAGTCCACGTGAAAAGACTGCTGCTTCTGAATATTGTAAAAGTAACAAGTGATTTGTGGTGTGTGTTTGGGTTGTGGGGTTTTATATATCTCTATATAGATAGATATATATAGAGAGAGATATATAGGGTTTTTAAAAATATATATATATGTCTATAATAGTGTGCCTTGTCCCCCCCCCTTTTTTTTTTTAAAGCAGATGGGAGGAAGAGTAAAAGAAACTACTTTGCAGGTGACAACTCTGAAAAAACTAATTTCATCCTCTGCTAATTCTCAACATATAAATTTGCATACGTAACCATTTCTGGGCATGTTGTATTTTCCCGTGAGGCAGAGTACTCAAATGCGTCTGGTATCATCCTGTTGAGGGAGACATAACCTTTCCCAGAACTCGAGATAAACTTGGCAAGTTCACCCCAGCTGCTTGGGGCTGGTGCAAGGTGTGTGACAGGAGGGAGCGTGATGACATCCTTACGTCCCTAGCTAAAAAGACAGGGCGGTTCCCTGTTTCATCCCAGACTTCTTGTGAGGCTTTGAGCGAAGTGTTCAAGCCTGTGCCTTAGGTTCCCATCGGCAGAAATGGAGGCAGTGGCATTGACCCCCAGGTGCAGAAACACCTTCCCTCAGTTTCCACCGTGGTAGTGCACAGAATGAAGTTGTCTTGGGAGATTTTTTTTGGCTGTAACTTTAATGCAGGTTATAAAAGTACTTGAGATAGGCAGTGTGACTTCCTCACCATCATCTTTGAGATAACTAGTATGGTCAGAAAATGCTACTTCTGCTCAGTACTTGTATTGGTTAATAGTCCTTGACTGGGATATGCTGTATTTGGTTGTCTTTACCTTTACTACATATACTTTTGGCAATTTATTAGAAGAATGGGGAAAGAAAGTTAGCGGCTTGTTAAATGGTGTATTTTCATGTTTGGCAGCAAAAGAAAATTACCCATTTTCCTCGTGTAAATTGAACTCGCTTGGTCTTCATCTAGCGGAGAGGATGGCATGTTGCACGAGCATGCTTTTCCCAGCTGACCGCTCGGGGGTGAACCTCCTGTGAAGCAGTGTTTATCCGGTCACCAGGACTAATTTTGTGATGCTTTCATGTTAAGTTTTGAGTGGAGTATTCGCTGGCCAAATTGTATTTATGAACAGAGGACCACTTTCCCTGCGTTTCCATCATCCACGCTACAGCCTGTGGCACACAGATTTTAATTGAGAAAATAAGTAATTAATTAGTTAAAGAAACTACTCTGTGGAAAGTCAGAGGAGAGACAGCCTGTCCTCCATATTTTGTCATCCAAGAGGAGAACACTGGAATTGTGTCACATCAGTCTGTTATTTCTGTACTTACCCCCCAAATCCAGCTAGAGTGTTAAAATGGCAGGTTCATTTCAGCTGGGTGGGATCATATTTTTTCTTCTTCTGAGTCATTATTTTAGATGGTTTTCAGAATTCAGAAGTCATCAAATGGTCAGGTTATGATACGAAAGTTTAAAGATTTTGCTCATGACAGTGAGCAGAAACATAACCTTTTTAAGTGTGGAACCTTTGGAAAGGGTGTAGCTTTATGCAGTTGCAGAAAAGAAACCAGAAAAGAAAAAGTGTGGATTTTGGTATAAAACCCCTTCAGTTCAGATGGTCTCATGTTATGTTAATTACTTTTTCTCCAAGTCTATGTCTAAGCTGGTCTGCGCATTTCCACTGGAAAAACGAGTTTTCTTAAACCAACTCTGCCTCTCAAGGCCTTTGTTCTATCTGATGCGGGGGGAAGATACCTAGGCCGTTTTAAAAGCAACAGCTGAAATTGGGTATGTGTGGTGTGTGTATATTGCATGTTCGTTCTGTTTTTCTTTCAATTGTGCAATTACTTTTTGCTTTCCTTACCTTATATTTGATTTTTGACAGATGGTGACAACTGCTGCTTTTATACTCCTGCTCGTCTTGTATTTGATTGACAGGGAAAGGGCTTCCATGGATTTGCCCCTCACCAGTAGAGTTGCTTCCTTTCCCTTTTATGTTTCTGTCAGTTTTACTGACAGCAGTGTGTTGATTTTTAAGTCATTCATGGTCTAGCGAATGCCTTTGACAGAGCATGTCCATATATTTAATATAATAAAGTCCAATATTGTTCTTTAATTTCCTAGCACTATTGAAAACAGATAGTTAAATAGTACAAGCTCTTAATAAATAGTGTGTCAGGCTATAAGCATAGCTTTATTCTTTAGGAATGATTTCAAGCCTAAATCTTTTAAGTATGTAATCAGTATTTATATTGTTATTCTTTCACAATATATTGTATTAATATAATTATGTGTCTGAGCTGGCTTTAATATCTAAAACTGAAATCCTGTGCTCACAGAACACATTCCAGTTTTTGTCAAGTTTTCTGAAAATAATTCTAAAAATAATGTGTCTGGCATAGTAGTGCCAAGAGATGAGGGAGTAGAGCTGCCTTGACGGAAAGCAAGTTTCAGTAGGCGCTGCCACATGAGACGGCAATGCTGCATTGCTGTTGGACCTCACAGTTTATGTATGGCTGTGGGTGTTTTATAGGCAAATGTGCCTCGTTCTGGCTTGAGTCATGAGACAAAAGTCAGCCTAAGCTCCAGGCAGTGGTTTTACGGCCTGGCCACAGTACCACACTGACTGCTGTTTCCAGTGCAAAACTGTTTTGCTTGAGGCACAGCTGCCTGCCACCAGCTGTTGGTGGATGTATTCTGGGAATAAGGTTATTAGTGACATTATTTCTGTAACTGAAATATCTTTGCAAACCTGTTACAGTAAGATCATAAAGTCTCAAGTGATTAAATGGACATAGAAACTGCTGATCTTTCACACGTTGGCATCTTGGCTCAGAAAATGAGCTTTGCCTTCCCTGGCAAAGCTGGTTAGATGGTGTAGATGTGAAAGCTTCCTCTGCCATCTGTGGGAGCAGCACACACAGCCTCCTGCCGCATGGTCACCTGGAGAAGTTTCCCCTGGGATTGCTTGATGAAGAGGGATGGGGATGAATATGCATTTCTTAAGTAATGGCATGGCTTATTCTTGGGAAACCTGTGAAGGATCACTGTTTAAGAATAGCAGTCATAGAGAAATGTAAAAAGTTAATTCTGATTTGCCAGGCATCGTTTGGCTTGTATGACGCAAATGAGCTGCAGCAACAATCAAGCACCATGGAAACATGGTTTCTGAGGGATTGCAACCCTTGTAGTGCAAGGATGTTTGGTCTAATTGTAAGGTCTGATTTTTAGCTTTAGAAGTCTGTGTTTGGGCAGGAAGTCTGGGCATTCTCTGGAAGTGCCCAGAACCACTGAAGTCTGGGCAGAAGTGAGGAACCTGATGGTGGTTCATTCCTAATTGTGAATCCTGCCTGAGGTTTCCTCCTACATATCTTACCTGTTGGGCTTTGCCCTGTGAGTATTCTCTGGAGCTGTGTTTGTGATCTGACCACCTGCACGACACAGGCAAAGCAGCTTATTCTAGTTTCTGCAATTGTCTGTTTCTTTCCTTTGCGTAAGGAGCACCGAGTGTTCGCTTGACATACCGCAAAGGGAGCTGAGCAGTAATGCTCGGCATACTCTGGAGTGTGGGAAGGTTGTATACACAGCTCTGAATTCCTCCTGTTGAAACTGTTTTCCATAGGGGGGGTGGGGAAACCAACACAAGAGTGGATGACATAGCTCAGTTAAAGTACTCCCTAGGGATAGGAAAAAAAACCCTGCTAGATTCCAGTCCCCTTACTAAACATTCACTGGAACAAAAATGGAGCAGCTCTAAAAGGGGAGCAGGAAGGACAGAGTCCTTTTCCCTATAGACCAGTGTCTTGGGAACTTAGGAAGAGAAGCGATGAAACAGAGGTCCAGACTTCCCAGCCTGTGTTCTGTCTGCTTGGCTAAATAAAAGAACCCTCAATATTGACAGCTATGTGAGACTACGTTGGTTTAGCCTGTTCCCTACCAAACAGCAAGGAATTCATCCTGCGTATAGAGTTGTGCTGGTTGGGGTGGGAGGAGAAGGTGCTTGCTGCTAGGCTTGGTGTAGTTTGCTCCAGAGACTTCCACCCTTAAGCTCTATCTATGAATTCCGTAAATAATCTTGCGCATGCTTGGACCTTAACGCCACCCGCTGCCTACCCAACTGCATGTTGGCTAGTCACTGTGCTGCTCTCCTGCTCATCGCTGGGCAAGTCCTTCCATGCCCTGTGAAGAGAATGGAGACAGACGTCTTGAGGTGTGGGTTCTACTGGTATGTTTAAACTTCGAATACTGTTTTATTTGGTGCTGCATTACACAGATCTTAAACCCGAAGAAGGCTTAAATACTTCGTGAGTTACAATCGTTACTGCTTCTTTTAAAGAGGGGTGCTGAATTGTAAGTTAGGAGTTGAAAGTCCATAAAAAGTTCAGAAATTCTAGAAGGGAATTTGAATGTGAGCTGCAATTTTTGTGGCCAGGATAGCCTTTAGAAGCCCTTCTTCCCCATCAAATCGCATACCCATGCTAGTTAATTTAAAAATAAATAAAATATTTGATATTCCAGACCACAAAGAACACTGAAACATACCTAGGCATTACAAATAACTGTCGTGCACCCAGTGGTTCTGCATTTAATATTCACTTTCTCTTCTGCAGCTCAATGGGATAATCTTGTTTCCTTGAAAGAAAAAAGACGACTCTTTGAAAATGTTTGTGAACCGATTCCCTGTTCTTAATAGCTGAGAAACTTTTAGCTCCTACTTACAAATCTTTGTTTGCAGAGTTTATGCTAGTTAAATTGGTGAATGTGCATCTGCTACATACAGTAAGTATGAACTACAGTATGGTTGTAATCGTTGATGCTGCATACAGACTATGCAGACCGAAGACCCAGTCAGCCTGAATGGATCCAAGCTTTAGCATTTTGGATGTAGTCGGGTACTGACCAGGCACCCACACTAAATTTTTAATCACCTCTACGTACTTGACTTTCTGCAATCAACATACTAGAGCTGGCATCTCCTCCTCTGTCGTAGTGATCCAGCAGGCTGTGCGCAATGAAGCTGCTTTCTGAATGCAGAGTTTCACATTTGCGGCAGATGAGGATTTCGCATTTCGGACACATTTTCCCAGAGTGTGGTTGCCTTAAAGAACATATTTCCTCCCTCGGTGGCTTCAGCTTTTTGGAACCTTTCCTGTGTAAACATCTCCTCTTGTCTTCAGAAAGCTGACTTCTTCCCTGAGGACTAGAGCAGTCAAGAAAGATAGGTGACAAGTTTAACCTATACACTTCCTAGATGGGTGAGATCAGCAGAAGCAATTGGTGTGTGATTAATGAACCCTTCCTGAGGCTTTACCCGTGACACACTAGGAGCAGGTGCAATGTGTGGTCACCTGCAGAGAACGGGACTGGACAGGCAAAAGAGAGTCTGGCTCTGGTGCTGTGATAGCAATGACACACCATTAGTTTGAGAACATAGAATTATTAAAAGGATTGTCACCATTTAAACAAAAATGTAAAAAAAAAAATCATAAGCTAGCTAGGTAGGAGCTTTCTACTCAGTTCTTTAATATGCAGCTTTTCTGTGGGCGATTGTGGAATGAGCCTCGTGTCTGCATGAAGACGAATTTCATACAGCTCTGTGTTTCTGAATTGCAGGCTTCTGACCTAGTAGACCTCACCTATACTATCATAAAGGTTCTTTTTCTACTTGCCCGCACTAATAGTTAATGCTGGCTACTAGATAAACCCTGTATTGCACTATCCTTGAATAGAAATGGAAAGGTTAAAAGAAAAGCACTCTTGATCAAATTATATGCCATTATATGTTATATAAAATAGTACTTCAAAATCAAGATGCTAACCTACATAATCCCTTAGAAGAGCTCACAAATCAGTGCTGAACTGTAGGGATGATCTGATTTGGCTACACTGCTGTGAAAGTTCTGCAGGCCCTGATAACTTGAATATTTTCAAAAACCACTGCCATGCAACGTGTCTGTAGAAATATATCCAGTAACGTCTGAAGACTGACACTTTCCATTAATGTGAGAGTACCATGGGAAGAAGATGGTATGTTACTGTTTTGGGTTTTTTGGTGGTTTTTTTAGATCAAACGGGAAAATTCGTATTCATCACTTACAAATAAGGATCAAGGCCTGGAAAGCATGATTTTACTGCTTCAGTTACACTTGTCTGCTTCCTGAATGCATGCCGCAGTGAAATTATGGACAACAGAGAAAACTCACAGCTGTAATTCACTAACCACTTGGATATTTGACTGCATTTCCAGTCCAGTTCCTCAGCAGTGCAGCAAGATAAATCCCAAAGCAAAGCCCTTGGTATTAGTTGTTCTGCAACTGGATCAGTCTGAGAGAAGAATCTGGTGCTCAGGATCATTTCTGGCTAGTGTATTGTAATCTTACGTCAAGCTTGTAACCAGCTGCTGTGGCTATCAAGCCTTAATGTAGTTAGCTGAGTAATTGCTGAGACTTGCATGCACTTCCTGCTAAGACAGTAATTTCATGATAATTATCGAAGACAGACTCTTTTTAGGAGATCTGTATAGAAAACAGCTCTTGTAATGGACAAGAAAAGACACCTTTTAGAAACTACTCCTGATCTTAGCATGATGCATACACTAAGTTTACCTCATGTTAAGGAAAAATAATATCAAGTACAAAGACCCAAGAAGAGAATTTCAGATCCCATTAAGAGTGATTATGATAACTCAAAGCTAATACATGCACAAAGCAGTAAGCTCAAACTCATTTTTGACTCTCTGCTTACTTTGGTTTAAAAAGTAATGGTTTTGTATTGCTTGTCTTTTTTTTTTTTTTTCTCTTTCTGTCTGAAAAGTAGTAAGCATAAAGGCACTATTACAGGAACATAAGCAAGAATTATGCTTGGATTCAAAAAACCTAGTAGCACTAGCTTTGTTGAACGGTGACTTTGGCTGCTGCCCGTATGTTGCTACTGTCTGTAACACCCTGGAGCTAGGGATTTTGGTGCAACACAAACTGCAGTAACGTTACTCCTAAAAGCAGTGCCCTGGATTGTCCCAACTGGTAGTGCTTGTGTGTGTGCAGAGGAACAGAGATGCTGCCCCTCCTAATCTCCCTTGCTGGGTGAGAGGAAGCATAGGGAAATGGTAATAAGATAAACATACAGACACACAAGGTTTGGAGACCTTAATTTCATACCTCCTCCTGCCAGTGACTTGCTAGGTTTTGGGTCAAGTTGTTTAATTAGCCCATAACTGTTTCCTTGTTGGTGAAACAGTTAATACAGCAGAGGTGACAAAGGTGTCTGTGGCTTTTTGAAGGTGCTCCAGAAATACTTATAAAATTTCGTGGTTAAAAATGTATACAGAATATAATCTTGGATGTACTTACAGTTTATTCTTGGGAGACCCAGAGAAGAGGCTTAATCCAGAAAATCTCTTCTTAAATAGTCGCTCTCGCTTTTTTCGGCTATGCTTCCCGTCTCCTGTGGTTTCTTCTGTGAGTTCCTTCTTTCCTTTGTGCCAGCTCATTTTATCTGTCATAACAAGAGCACCTGCTTAGATAAAAGCAGAAGTCTTTGAGTAGCTTTTCGAAAGTCTCTCCCTTACTGTGTTGTACCTGGTGAAGTCTGGATCTGTTACTTTACAAACCAGTAAATGCCCTGGTTATGCAGAAGGTTTAGTCGAGATGAAAAGAAACTGCTTTCTATCAGATGGGGCAGATACCTGCTTTGAAAAATCCTGCAGACGCAAGGCGACTCTGGATATTCCTACTCAACCACTATTCCACATAATTATGGAAAGTAGGCTTTGATATTAAATATAATAAATATTTCCCTCTATGTGCTCTCTTTCATGATTAGGCTAGTTGCTGAAAACCAAGAGAGGAGGTGGCTCATTTGATAAAAGCAAAGAACCAGGAGCCAATGAAACAGTTTTGCGCAGAGAACAGAAGCACTGAAACAAATGTGAGCTGGAACAAACGCTGCAGAGCAAAAACCAGAACCCTGAAGAGATGAACCAACTGGGGATTTTAGTTAGGGCTTGGAAATTGTTTCCTTTTTCTTTTGATAAAGCAGTTGATTAGTCTGCATTTCCGCGTTGCATTGCTTTGTCTCCAAGAATTATCCCTTTGGCCTCTCCAATTGAATTAGTCTCTCTGCTCTACATTTGATACTTAGTAATTGCATTAACTTTTGGTTGCTTGACTTGGAGGGTCGTGTTCACCCCCTCCTTATGATTGGGAGCACTTTTCTGTTCCTACTTGTTCAAAATACTTTCCACAAATCATCTAAAACAAGTCACACAAAGTTTGCAGGCATAAAAACAGAACTGACAACCATTTTGAACTACACACTTTTCTGATTTTATTCTTGATCTCTTCCCCACTGTGTGATTCCCTCAGCCCCTCTGCTGTGTGCCCCCCCCGCCCTGCTTTTTAAGAACAGTTCTCCTTAAGCAGTTTTTACAGTAGGATATACACAGGCAATAGGGACCTACTGTGCAAATGTTTTGAAGGATCACACCCTGAAATAGTTTTTCATTGTGTTATAATTATTTACCAAAATTATATGTTGACACCCATTAACAAGAAGCTGTAAGTACCTTGAAGGAACACAGTGACACACCTTGCTACTCAGGCGTGTTAATAAGACAACCAGCTTTTTAACAGAACCTAGGTACGTTGGACCTGTTTCTCCCACAGAAATGGCAAAAAAGACTATTTATGAAAGAAATTACAAATGTTTCATTGACCTGTAAAAGGAAACTGTCATTAAAGAATTACTATGCTATTAAGGAAGGTTTAGAAGTTGTGAATGAAAGAAAATGAAACTCCTCACAATTACAGACTTCTCTTCAGTTTTTAATTTGTGACAAAATGACCTGCAAGTTCAAGACCCATTTTAGGCATACAGTGGTGCCGAGGTGAAGCTTTGCAGAACAGACCAATATGTGGCTAATAAAATCAGCAACCGGGGAGGCAGGAATCTACCTTACCTCTGAGAAGTGAGCTTCAAAGGCTTCTCACTGCCGGATCTTTCAGTACTAATTCCACTTGTCTAAAAGATCAAGAGAAGAAAATGTAACATTGAAAGTACAGGTGTAAGTATGTGGAAATGGGCGATAAAGAATTGAAGATGCACAGAACGAGTCTTTCATAAAGCCTTTTAGTCAATAATTTAAAAAAAATTGTACTTTGGACATATATACTGTATAGTATTTAATTTATCTTCTTTTGAACATGAAGATGTCTAGCTACATTGAGTTTCCAGTGTAATTAATTCTAATAATGTAGGGGGAATTCCTCCTATACTTTAGCTATACATTTAAATGTTGCCAGATCAGAAAATTTAAATACCCAGTATTATAGTAAATAATTTCTTTGCCTTGCTTTTCTTCTCTGCTTAAATCTTATGAAACTTGACTACCATTGCTTTCAATATACCAATTAATTGCCCTCACCTTTCTTAGTTAGCAACAGCAATAGTGGTTTTTGTTTTGTGAGCAAAGTAACCAATAACAGTGTTACTGTGGCTAGCCTTGAGATTTACTTTAGGTTTACTGATTGACCACATAATACAGATTACAGAATGATGCTCTAGCATGGGAATCCTACTTGAAGATCTGGGAGAAAACATGTTTCCTTCAGATGAAGATCAAGTAGCAGCAGTGGACAGCATTTTCAGGAACCTTAGTGTTGTATCTGTAGGTTGTCTCTAGTTAATGACAAGCAAGTTCTAGTACCTGCAAGACTTCAGATGTCAAAACTGATTTGCACTGATGCTTGCTGTTGACTGCTTTTGTTTCTGGACTACCTGAGCAGCGTATTGATGCCTCTGTAACTGCCTTCATATTTATAAATATGATTTCAGGACAAAGTATGAATTCTGGATGGGGTAAAAAAAAAACCCCACACGAAACAATTTACAAAGGAGACTGATAGTTTTCCCTACCCAGGTCTGGCAGGCTAGAAGCAGGGAACTATTTTCCAGGAACGGTGCATTTCCACAGCCATCCCTCCAATTGCAGCAGCACAGAGCAGCCCTGATCCAGCCGGTGTCCCCTGAAGTAAAAGAACCAAACAGAACAAGAGGTAAAATCTTTGTGGCAGGGACTGTTATGCAAACATACAGGGCAAAAGATGCTAGACAGGAAAGGAGGCCTGGAGAGAGGAAATGACATGGCTAAAAGCTTAGGAGAGATTTCTCTGTGTTCCCAGGATGCAGCTTTTCTGATTCGCTTCTGTGTCTTAATTAAATAAAATTTAAGCTATTTGAATTAATTCTGATGATATTATTTTTGCCACCACAGGGTGTCTCTGTATCTCTTCTTAACACCAAAGGCTTTGGTAGCCTTTAATGGCAAGCTGTAATCTCAAGGAAATGTAGGGCTAAAGGAAAATGTCCCCCAGTTTAGCTGTGGATTTTCTTCAGGATCATGAGCCTTCTTGGATTGGAATGGTGATGCCTTCATTAGCTGGTAGGAAATTCTTCTTTAGCAAGTAAGGCCATAGTCCAATGATGTTATTTAATTTGGTTTTGAGAACTTTTCTGTATCAGATCAAAGAAATCTGTGGCCGTATGATGTGGTGGACCGATCTTGCTTAAGCTCATTCTGCAGTATGTTCCCAGTGTTTGAAGCATTATCCCTGTACTGGCGCACTTCTGCTAAAGGAGGCAATGTCTGTCTGCCATTTTACCATAATGCAGTAAAATTGTCCCTTAAGTGGGTGTTTGTGGGTGTTCTCTGTTCTCCTTCAATCAGGATAAAGCTGGCATGAAGTCAGCATAAACACTGTGCTCTAGAGAGTTCATATATTAAAACTGTTCCATGCTGGGTTTGGGGTTTTCCAGGATTTTTTTGTGTCATAAGAGCTTTAGTCTAGCATCAATAGTTACTTGTTCCACCCGCCGTGTAGTAGGGACATGAACTGATACCACAGAAAAGGCAGGAAGGTACAGCTAGTGGGTCCTTCTGTCCCAGGAGCTCCTGACCACACCAGCCGTGCATGACTTTTAACCTCCTCAGTATTCAAATGTGTTTTGGGTTTGAGGACTAAGATAATGTACCTGTTAGCAGGTGCTCCCAATACTGGGCTTCAGTCTAAGTGTGGGTGTTGGTGTGGCTGTATGCTACAGGGGTGTCATGTAAACATATCTTTGTCTAGGATATCTGAAAAGTAAACTGTTCTCAGGAGGAAAGAGTTATGGAGGAATGCCAGATAAGAAGTGCTGAACTAAGTGGTCTGTGGATGGATAAAGCTTAAAACTAGTCAGGAATCTTCTGGTTGTCATCAGGGCATGCCAATTGGTTGAAATTCCAGCTTTTTGTAGAGAAAATCCACTCTGAAGTGTTTTCCTTCCATAGGGAAAAGTTTCCTAGGGCCAGGCTATTACAAGTGCAATATGTGAGTAAGCCCCTAGTGATGTGGCCAAATGTAGAAAACTAAGGCTCAGAGTGCTGCCCTAGGTGATATTTATTTATTCATGCAAATAATTGGCTTCAGTAGAAGAGAGAGGATCACCCTCCAGTGGTAGTAGGTATGACGAGTCCTTAACGCAGTGAGCAAGCTCTCGGGCAGAGGAGGCAGGAGAAAGAGAGGTTCCGGTGACTCAGTGGCTCTGAGATGTTCCATCTTCCCAAGTGCTTGTTCCCCTTCAGAGCTGGTAGCCGGGGGCTTGCATCTGAATCGGGCTGTGATAGCATCTGAGCCTGGATTTAGGCATTAACAGAGTGTCTTAATGTCTGGGCTGTGTACCACTGCTGTGGGTGTTGTCACATTCCCTGGTTACTTTCTTTGTCCATGAAAATATTCAATTGGTTGATAACAAGTTTAGAAATTGGGACTGATGTGTTGCTTACCCCTAGTACCTGTACCTTTGCCTGTTGATTTGAGGAACAACTTATCCTTTCTTTGGCTCCCACATGCAGAAAACAGATTTGATCTGATGACATCAGTATAATTTATCCCCAATAGGCACCTCAAGATCTGAGGTCTAGATACTTACAAAAGCTCCTGTGTGTTCTGGGTAAGCGCTTGCCTTACTTGGGTAGATACCTGGTTTTAAAGGCTTGTGCTGGCTGTCACTGAAAGTTGACAGTGAAGGTTAACAGGCAAGTTAGTGAAGGCAGGGACGGATGGAGTTGTTTTTTTTTACAAGTAAAATGGAACAAGGTATCATTGGGGACAGCAATGTTAAATTCCCACTTCTTGAAAAACTGTGTAGAATTTCTTCTTTGTTAGCCGCTGTTTAGATTATGTGATGGCCTTGGTTTAAGTGCAAATAGCATGTTCTGCGTCAGAAGTTGTTTTGTTCTGTGCAGGGGCAGGGGGCAAGAGAAGTGCTAATGTTAGTGAAGGGGATTCAAGGAGGGCGATTGAATGCCCAGACCTAGCAACCTGAAGGCTGCAAGAAGTCAAAGCCAAGAGCATGGAGACTTGGCTGTATTTCATCTCAGAGGGCACAATCTTTTAAGAAGCAATGGTTGATCTAGTAGCTTATCTGCCTCTGGTTTTGCTCTATGTTATGGTAGGAATTACAATCCTGACAACTAGCTTTTTTCCATTTGCAAGTACTCACCCATGACAGCACTGATTGAACTGCAATACCTCTTGTGATTTTCTTC
>NW_010553971.1:0-438 GCF_000687285.1 Phaethon lepturus | reverse complement strand
TTGTTTTTTTCTTCCCCCCCCCCCCCCCCCCCCGTGTTTTTTTTTTTTTTCCTTTCTAGAGAGGAGAGGGAGCAAGAAAGAAGTGGTTACAGAAACACAGAAAGGTTTTCATCTGAATGGCCCCCCCAAGCCTGCTGGCTGGAATGAGCCCCGCTCTAGTAACCACACCCCAGCGAGACGTTTCCTGCTCCGCACGCACCGGCGGCGGGATGCGGGCCGGAGCGAGGGGCTCCGTTTGTGTTAGTCGCTCTAGGACGTTCTCCTGCCTGGCGTGAGGGTGGGGAGGGGGTACCTCTGTTCCTTGCCTCCGCTTCCTACGCCGTGATGTGAGGCACAGGCATGCTCAGTAGCTGGTGCCTACCCCTCCTATCTCAGCAACAGTGCCTACAACACTGGGAGGCTGCCTGCAGCAGGAGCAGAGCCGGAAAGCCATCTTTG
>NW_010553970.1:0-58720 GCF_000687285.1 Phaethon lepturus | reverse complement strand
AAAGATATTGAACAAAACCAGCCCCAGAACTCAGCGCTGGGATGACCGGCCGCCAGCTGGATTTCATGCCATTCACAACTCTCCAGGCTCGGTTGTCCAGCCAGTTCTTTACCCAGCGGAGCCGCCAGTTTCTCCAGGAGAATGCTGTGGGAGACGCTGTCAAAGGCTTTACTAAAGTCCAGGTAGACAACATCCACAGCCTTTCCCTCATCCACCAGGCGGGTCACCTGGTCATAGAAGGAGATCAGGTTGGTCAAGCAGGACCTGCCTTTCATGAACCCATACTGGCTGGGCCTGATCCCTTGGTTGTCCTGCAGATGCCCTGTGAGCACTCTCAAGACCAACCGCTCCACGATCTTCCCCGGCATGGAGGTCAGGCTGACAGGCCTGTAGTTCCCAGGATCCTCCTTCGGCCTTTCTTGTAGATGGGTGTCACATTGGCAAGCCTCCAGTCTTCTGGGACCTCCCCTGTTAACCAGGACTGCTGATAAATGATGGAGAGTGGCTTGGCAAGCTCTTCCACCAGCTCTCTCAGTACTCTTGGGTGGACCCCATCAGGTCCCATAGACTTGTGGGTGTCCAGGTGGCTTAACAGGTCCTTAACTGTTTCCTGATGGATTATGAGGAGTTTATTGTACTCTCCATCCCCATCTTCCAGCTCAGGGAGCTGAATACCCTGCGGATACCTGGTCTGGCTATTAAAGACTGAGGCAAAGAAGGCATTAAGTACCTTAGCTTTGTCCTCATCCTTGCTGACAATGTTCCCCACCATATCCAATAAGGGATGGAGATTCTCCTTGCCTGCAATGCAGGCAACTACTGTCATGGCATGATCGCCCCATTTGCTTGGATATTTATAATAGTAGTGGTATAGTATCAAGCTGTGTATATATCACGATTCAGTGCATGTGAAAGGAAGCAAGTACCTGAAATTGTCTGTCAGAGCAAAGGCTATGGCAAAATTCAATTCTCTAAAAGTTTTAATTTTGTCCCTCGTGTAGGTTCCTTAACAAAGCCTATTCTTTTTTATCCTCTTGCTCAATGGACTGACCTAATTGTCGTGTAAGTGCATGGGGTAATGGTACCTTATTGATAACAAAACAGGTTCTTCCTTAAGTTGGTTTAGGTCAGTCATCAGCTATATTTCCTACGGATTTATAGTACCAGTGACACTTTGCTCTGAGATGAGTTAGGGAAATCATTGGGCAGAAACATCCGTGGTCTAATTCATGGCAAAAACATTAGGGATCTAAGGATGAACATGCCCTGCCTGTAAGAGGTCAAATGTTTCTATGACTTTAAAATCATGGAATTGTTTTTCCCATATGAATCTACTCAGCCTTCATATAAGTCTTTTTCCCTGTTTTTTTTTTCTTTCTCAATTTTTAGATCGTATGACGAACCATTTGGTGGAGTGTACGTATCTCTCTTTTTCTAAGACTGGTATTTCAGCTTAAAAAAATGGTCATGTTTTTGCTCAGCTAATGGTTTATCTGTCCTCATAGAGATGCATGGAGTATTGCCTGCATGCTTCTAAATAACAGCTGATTTTTGTACTTGTTCAGTGTTTACTTGCATGTGTGCAGGACTCTTAGAGTCTGTAGTAGCATCAGCGTAGCCAGAATATGAGCCGCTCCTCTTATCTGCTGCTCATCAGCAGGATCTTGCAGTTCTGGGTGTCACAGCTGCTTGATCCTGGCTCGCTCTGGACTCTAACCTCAGCTGAAGCTGTCGGGCCCTGTCACTCAGAGATGAAGTTCAACTGGAGACTGCCAGATCCAGCAGCCGTTTTTTCTCTCACCTGCAAGATCCTGCCTTTAAGAGAGGTGATTGCTTTTGGCTGCCGTCTCTAGCTAAGCTCAGCACCTAACTTCTTCACCTCTTGAAATCCAGTGGTGAGTTTTTTTAATAAATAAAGTCCTGTAGGAATTCATCAAGGTTTAAGGACCTATGTAGATTACTGAGACCAAAGATTACCAGTAATCCGTAACAAATACTATAACGCTTTGTACAAGGCTGTTTTCTGGTGGGTGTGGGTTTACTGCAGTACTAAAACAAATACAAAAGAGATGTACTGTAATATGTGGCACCATGAATAACAATAAGAAATGCTATACAATGGATGAAATTGGACTTTTATATTTTAGAAGGTCCTTTCTTGTAGCTCTAGATATCGATGAGTCTTCAGTAATGCAACTGGCAGAGATGGGTTTTCCTTTGGAAGCATGTCGGAAAGCTGTGTACTATACAGGCAACCTGGGTGCTGAAGTGGCTTTCAACTGGATCATTGCACACATGGAAGAACCAGGTCAGTGATTGGAAAGTGTAAGTTAAACTCAACTCCTGGTTGTGTAATTTGACAGTCAGTAGAAATTTTATAATGTGTGACAGAGAAACAATGGCCCCCTTCCCCACCCCAGGAAACCTGGAGGTGTGAGTGAGTTTTCCTAAGCTGCTTCTGGGATATGCAGATTTTCACCATTATACGGCATCCTCTGCCTAGAAGAAGACAACAAACCTAAGCTACACCAGAAGTACACTCTCTTGTCCTCACTGATGGTGTCGCCCAGCTGTCTGTTTCCACCCTTTGGCTAGGTACGTGCTGCTAAGGGGGAAGCTGACTTGTGGTTCAAGTGTAAGTACAAAGAATCCTGTGATCTGGATGCTTTTCTTCCATACCAGCCTCCTCTAGCTCAGGGTAGAGCATTCATGCTGTACTTAGAACTTGAGCTATCTGCTGATGGACAGCGCTGCTAGATGTTCTCCACTTCCTGTGTTTTCATCCATGCAAAATTTGGACCCATGATTCAGCACTGACTATACCTGAGCACTCCCATGCCAGGAAATTCCAGATTTGGTTGAGCTCGCACTTCACTCTGGGCATTTCTGTTGCTTGTGTAAATGGGCAATGAGTTTCACTTGGGCTTAGCTGACATATTTCGACTATGGAATCAGTTTATTTTGCATCTATGTGTGTATCAGCTGGGTTGTCTACTATTCTGGTGTCTTCATTGCTTCCCTACCAATCTTTGCAACTTTCCTGCAGTTGTTTCACCTCTGTGATGTGCCAAGTTGTTCTAGACTGCTGAGTTTGTCCACCTAGATATTTTGTAATGTGCATGTTCATCTTGTTGTTTTTAAGGCTTTCTGCACATCTAAGTCCTAAGTGGGCCAGTGAAATGAACTTACATTGATTTCAGGACTGCTTTTGAGGTCCCATTTGTTATTTGTGTTTGTTGTTGACTTTCCAGTTCAGTGGGACAAAAGAACAAACTGATGAATGTTTGTTTATTCTAGACTTTGCTGAGCCATTGGTCATATCTGCATTTGGAGAAGTTGCTTCCAGTGGGGTCACTGCATTTGGAGCTGTGGGGCTAGATAACCAACCTCCTGAAGAGATGGTTGCAATTATCATTTCCATGGGCTTCCAGAGGAATTTAGCAATTCAAGCGCTGAAGGCAACAGTGAGTTCCATGAGTTATCAGTAGCACTTGGGTTTCATGTCATACTATGTGCTTTGTACATGTGCTTGTTCAGATGCTTTTGAAATGTGTATGAAAATCCAGCTAGTGGATGGTGCACATAGAACTATTCTGTCAAAATGTGGGATGCCTGACTTGTCTGGGTTAGAGCGGGGAAGGTGGTTTGTGTGTTTCACATGAATGTTAAAGCGTGGAGGAAAGAGAGGAAAACTTAGCTTCTTTTACCACCTGTTGAGAAACAATCTGGATGCCTAAAGACTATGCATCTTCAAGATGAGAACCCAGGAACCATGGGGATTAATTGTGGGAGGATTTCTTTTCCATCTGACAAGTTTCTGCAGAGTGCTTATTGAATACTGTTTTCCATGGAGGCAGAGTATGTATCTTAAAAGTCTTAAGCGCTGTCAGATATGATCCTTACTCTGTTCAAAGACTGATGAGTGGTAGCATGATGCTAGAGAATGTATTAAAGGCTGCTTTTTTGATTGTTTGACTCGCAGAACAATAATTTGGAGCGTGCACTGGAATGGATCTTCAGCCACCCTGAACTCGAGGAAGAAAGCGAGCCTGCTTTGGACATGATGAATATGGCGAACAATGCCAATGCCAATGTCCTTGCAGAGACAGGGTCAGAGGGACCCAGGATCAAAGATGGGTCTGGAAGTAAGTTCTCGTTCAGCCTAGAACTGGCTATCATGTTGTTACATCACACCTACACCATTCCTAGAGCTCCTTTCTGTTGTGAAAGTGGTTTTTTTGGACGTGATCCAGGCAATTTGCTCCTAATCTTACTTCTGGGGCTGAGGCTGAGTCCAACTCTCACGAAGTTCTGTGGGCTGTGTTTGCTCAGAAAACTCTTTCTGTGGACTCACTGAATAACTTAAGTCCAAGTTTCTTATTGCCACAGCATATAAATCTTTCCTGGCCTAGCTTTACTTTTTGTTTTGTTGCTATATAAAAAGACAAAGAAAAGCTAGAATGTTTAAATCTTCAGAGGCTGAGCATCCTAAAGGTAATGCTGCTGTTACAGACCACCTGAGTTTCTGTCCTCCCGTGGTCTGATGGGAGATTTGATAAACCCTTCAACCAAGTTCACTATTCTAAGTATGGCAGGTATAGTTGGTATCCTGCATGTACTGCTTTGCTATTTTCTTTTGGGTTTTCTTTATTCTTTGAGATGACTCTGTCATACTACTGCTAAATAAACCACAAGATGGGGCTGATGTGCAGCAAAGTTGTGAAGTAGGCAAAGAACCTATTGTAAGTGTAAAAGCACTAGAGTACAAAAGCTCAGTGGTTCTAACATAAAGATGTTTTTTGAAGGGTCTTTAGTGACCCATTCTAATAACTGTAGTATGTTCTAAACTTGTACCTCTGATCTTGAATGTAATGGTCTTATAAAAAAAATGAACAGCCAATTTGTTTTTTGTTTCCATGGTTGCTGTTATTATATAAGAACATTCATTTCTTTGTTTCTAACATTAAAAAGATCAATCTTAAGTCTCTTGGAGACATGGGAAACATTGATTATCATTACGTTTTTTAAAAAAAAAAAAGATTTTGAATAATTATTTTTTGTGGTACCTAGCCTTTATAGACTGAGACCATTTACTGAGTGCCTGAAATCCTGATAACCAACATGATTCTGTAAAATGGCTCCAGAAAGCCCTCTCCACCAAAATCCAGGCCCCTGTCCTTATGCAATATCCTGAAAGAAGGTACCCTTTTACTTTTGGTGGTAATTTGGGTGAATGGCATGAATGGGTGGGGAGCAAAAACCAATGCTGAGTTCTCCAGAGACTCTAAGCACAAAAATTGTCCTTGTATTAAAGAAAGAGTTTTCTTTCCTGTCCTCTTTTTTATGGGCTGCTGAAATTTAAACTTCTGATTTTTGTTTGTTTCATAGGGGATCTGTGATCACACTTACAGACATAGCTAATTTGTGTGCAGAATGAACTCCATTTCTGGCACTTCTTGTGGTGCTCTCTGTGAACTAGGAATGAATCTGCTGTTTTCCCTTTCCTAGTAGGGGCTGCATCGCAGTCCTGCTGTATGTGCACAGATCTATGAGGATTTGATTTGGATTGGTTGGTTTGACAGTGAATCTAACCACTAGTTAAAGTGAGAATTTGCTGCAGTCTTAACAGAAAGTGTGTTTGGGGATGCAGAGTCTGAGTTAGGAGTGCTTAGCTGCTTCTCCAGTATTAGAAAGAAAGTTTTCCCTGGAGTCACATTGCAATGTTAGCAATAAAAGACTTATGTTCCCATTCATATTTCTTAAACAGGATACGAGCTGTTTGGGTTCATCAGCCACATGGGAACATCCACAATGAGTGGCCACTATGTTTGTCATCTCAAAAAAGACGGAAGGTGAGTGCAACTGGGAGAGACACACAAGGATGAGCAAATGTTTTCTTTGAAGCATGCATCTGTAGATAGCAGGCTGTGTATTCATAGCAGACAAAACATGCATGTTGTTACCATGTATACATTTTCCAGCAAAGAAATGAAGATTGTTACAGTCTGTAGCTGTGATAAGTCAATTTTGATCCTGCCGAGGTCTATGCTAAAATGCATCATTGGCTCTCCTGTGCTTGCTCTTCCAAATCCCTATTTGTTTTGGGGCATCAGTTCTGCATCTGACTTCATTTATCTGAGCTTCCCCCAACTTCCTTTCATTCCCCCACAATAGAAATGCATCAAACTGTGGGCTGATATACTGGTATTGCTAATGCTGCGGTGCTATCTTGGCCATGATTTTGATATGTTCCTATTATTAGGCCCTGGGAATCCCTTATTTTCCTTCAGTTGAACTGTAACTACACATTCCTCTGCACGTCCCTCTTCCTTTTCAGTTCCTGACTCTGCCAGTAAACCTGCTTCAGCTGTTTCGCTGATATTTTGTTCTTGTTGCAGTGCCTAATTTTAGATTTTAGGCTCTTTGAAGTTTGGTTTTGAGAAGTACCTGATAAACTTGTGATGATTTTTATACACATGGAATGTGACCAATCTTGTTTTCATTTCAGATGGGTGATCTACAATGACCTTAGAGTCTGTGCCTCAGAACGACCTCCCAAAGACCTGGGCTACATTTATTTTTACCACAGGATACCAAGTTAGGCCTCAAATCTATTACCTGGCCTTAAGAAGCCGCAAGCCTTTTTAACCTGCCCAAAAAAGCATACAATAAAAAAGAAAATCTAAAACCAACAGAAGACCCCTAACGCTTGGGCTGCCAAAAAGCAAAGGAAAACATGGGATATTTATAGTTTATTTAAAAACAGTCATTTGATGCCACCTTAAGTGTTAGAGGGAAAATTTCTATTAGGTGGTATATAGTACGTTGTTTTAAATTTATATGCCTTAAAGGATACCTTAAGACCATGCAGATTACTGGTGGAGTTTGCAGTTGGTATATGGAGAAAACAGAAGTTTGAGTTGAACAAAAATAGTCCAGTTCAGCCCAGCTCCTGCCCCTTCTGTCCATGCATCTGTTTAAGACGAGGGAGAAATACTTGCATCTTTGGTAACTGGGAGCCAGTGTTTTCAACCAGTCTAGACCATGTAGAGAAATCATATCACATATAAAGTTGGAGGGAGGGGGTGTGTGAGTGTCATCTTTGAATGCAGCAGAATGTCTTCTTTGAGAGATGGTTTTCAATAGAGTGAGAAAAGTCAACTAAAGTTGTATCTGTTGGAATTCAGTTTATCGTATTTTGGTTTGCCTTTTTGATATATAAACCTAAGAAACTAATGGAGAAGGAAGCATTCTCCTGTCAGTGCCCTGTATGTTTTCTGCCAAAGAGAAATAGTAGATTTTATTTTTGCAGACATAGGATTCTTCATCGTATCTTTGTTTTGCAAGTTATTCCAACAGATTCCGGATTACAGATGGCTAAAAGAAGCAGACCATAAAATTAAATGCATACCCTCAGGAAAGACAAGGCTATTATTTAAATGTTATTTTCTTATGAAGGAGGTAAAGAAGGGGTTAATGTCCCATTATATTTATTTCAGGGAAACTTGCATTAAGACCACTCACATTCCAGCTGAAATCAGCTCCCTGACAAAGTACTCACAGCGCAATTCTGTTTTCTGCCAAAGATTGCTTAAATATTAGTTCTATCCATGAGTGGGGAAATGGCTTAGTAAAATTGCTGATATATTGATCTGCCCCCTCTCTTCCTTTAAAAAAAAAAAAAACAATGAAAACCACCCCCCCCACAAAACCAAAACAACAAAAAAACCCACCTTGAAATGATGTTTCAGCTTTCTTAAAACTTGCAAACACACCAATAATCTGATCTCTTCAATAGACACCTTCTAAAAGGGGTTTTGTATCTCTGGCAGGGATGAAGGGGTATGTAGGTAAGGGCTGGCCTTTCCTGTCTTTCTTTTTTTGGGTGTTACTTCAGTTTGTGTCACAGGCAAGAACACATATGTGGGTTTTTAAATTTTATTTGAAAACACTAATTGTAGAAAAAATACAACAGTGAGTGTGAAACCTCTCATGATTCCAAAAAATCCCCAAAGGTTTACAGTGTTGGCCACTGCCTAGAGAGTGTTGCTGGAGTTGCTTCGTATAATCTTACTGAGCCCTCAAAATTGGAACAGTCAGAAAAAATAGGAAAAAACAGTCCTCCTTAGAGCGTGCAAGAGAGGCAGGGAGGTGTAATTATGTTTTCTCTGCAGACAGTGCCTGCAAGTTTAATAGCAAAATTCAGCCAGCTACACACTACAGAAGAGAAGCCAAATTAAAAATCTGTTTATGAGTAGGGCATTTTATTTTTTCTAGCGCTTGGGGAAAATTAGTTCTCCCTCTGGTGATATAGTAACCTCATGCAGAGCCAAAAACACTGATTTTTTTTTTTAATCAGTTTTTGATCTTAAAAGATTATGAGAGAAATTCTAGTGGAATAATTCTGTGGACTGTAAATGGTGCCTAATTGCTGGGAAAGCTTCCTGCACTTAGTGCTCTTACTGACACAAAAGAACGGCATCCTAGCACATTTGTAAGTGGCTCCTGTGAGATTCAGCTGCCTTGTAATTATTGAGCCACCAGTTCTGGACAAAATAAAAGCTGCCAGTAGGTCTTTTTCTTCTTCCAGATTTTGAATATTTGTATATTTCACCAAAAATGCCAGATTTGAAAATGGGATCGGCAAATTATGCAGTGATACAACTTCTATTTAAAGTGAAAGAACAAAACTTCCATATATTTATGTTTAGGCTTCTTCATTCTGGCAGTAGAAAAAGGACAAAAGGCCTCTCTTTCCTTTTCTTTTTTCTTTTTTAATTTTTTTGAATGCCCAGTTATATTCCAAGGAAGTTCAACACAACAGCTTCCCTCTTGCCTCATGAACTTAAAGGGCTATTTATAAACTAACAAGATCTGGTGGCCACTAGCTTTTTATTTAGAAACCTCAGGTAAATAAAGGCCAACAGAGTTGTTCCAATGTTCATTATTAAACTGGAAGTATGGCTGGTCTTGTAGGATTAAGGATGGACCTTGGACTCATGCGAACCATTTGTCTGGTACATCTTAAAACTGGAATGGCTGTGGGACTGATTGATCTCAGTTAATAGCAGGTGCACTTAGAAAGATGGCAGATTTCTAAGTAAATTGGAACAGGTAAATGAAAGGGGAGAGCCATTTGCTGGCTGTGATAGGTGAACTGTAGGAGCTTGGTTTCTGAAATTCTTTTCAGTTCATTACTCTAGTGTACTGCCTGCCTAAACTACCAAGTGGGTCAGAAGTGCAGGGAACAGTTTAGGGGAAAGGCTTACAGATTTTCTAAAATTTAGCACTTGGAAGCATGTTAAAATTTTGCAGCTGTTTGAGGAATTATCTCCCAAGGTAGTGGCTTCCCTTCTTTTTCAAATGTCCAGTAAAGTCATATCACTTTTGTGATGGGATACATGTGAAGACCATCATGAATCTGGAGGAGCAGGATGTAAACTCTGACTCTTCAGCCTAATGTTGGGGAGAGGAGTTTGGGTTTTTTTTTCTTTGTGTTTTGTCATTTTTAAACTTCAGCATGCAGAAGCCACAGTCAAACAGAATGCACTGAACAGATGACTATTATCAGGCTTTGCCTGCTAGAATTTGTATGCACTTAATTGTGCTGGGCCATGCCTCAGTGCACAACCTGGGCAGTGGCTGATGGGGAAACTGGTGTGTGTCTGGGTACTGTAATAGCTGTTGCAGGGTTAGGGTTGTGCTGAGAGCTTCTTGACAAAAAAGGGTGGAGGAGGAAAAATCACTGAGTTGTTTGAGACAGTCTAACCGGAGAATTATGGCAAGCCAGGACTTGGCAGCAAATAATGCTCTTTTTTTTCTCAGACTGATCTTTACTTTTTCGTATGATACATTTAGGTTAGGAGAGTGGAAGGAAAAAAAACTCAACAACTCTTCCTTGTTTTTCTTTCCCCCTCTCATTCCCAGCAGCACGCTTGATCCAGTAGACCCCTCATTCTGAGTCACAATCCCCAGTCTCCACATGCAGACACAAACTCCTGTTTAATATTCCTAGCTAAAATATAATTACGATAAGAATTTAATTTATTCAAAGCTATGGTTTAAAAACAAGCCTAAGTGTTTCTGGACTACTATCACTTGTAATTCTACTGGGTTCAGTGGCATTACTTCTGACTTGCTTTGGTGTAACTGAAACCAGAATCAGGCCATTTTCTTTGACTCAAGCAGCCTCCACTGGGTCATAGTGCACACTCTGAATACAGAGGCAACCAGAGTTCGTTAGATTGTTTTAGAAGCATCTCCAATTCATTCCTTTTGTTCTCCATCCTGGCAGCAGCCATTTTTTTTCTTCTTTGCTGTTTTCATGCATTGAAAGACTATGCAAAATATGTAACTGGACATGATTTTTCATTCTTTTTCCATTGCCCTTCCTACCTTACTGGCTGAGATCAGTTTCTGATTTCTGTTCACTTTTCAGTGGTTTTACTGTTGTATCCTGGAAGTGTCTGTACTGGTTTACTTTGCACCATTCAGAGTTGTTTGCTTGAAGCACTGTTAACATTTTGGAGAGTATTTGTCTGAGATGAGAAAGGTTGTGAATGACGTTGTTGCAACTGTTTTAAATTAAAAAGAAATATTCTCACATCTTGTGATTGTGGATTCTTGCTTCTTTATTTCCTGTCTGAACGGAAGAGAAATAGACTATGTTTTGATGCTCCCTCTTTTCTTATTCTTTATGATCATGTTTGGCGTTTTACTTAAAAAACCTGCATAGGGAACAAAGAGATTTATGAAAGTCTTGATTTCTTGTGGGTTATAGCACTTGTATGGATGGAAAAAAATAAAATAAAAATCCCCAAGCCCTGAGAGGATATAAAACATGGCAAAAATAGAAAATAAGATTTAAAGTAAGATTTTTTTATTTGTTTGTTTTAGCTTTTAGGCCAGCTGATGCTCTTTGAACACAAGAGCTCACAATGTTCATGTGGAAGAGTGTTGTCATTTCACTCCCAAACTTCTCCTGTTCAATCGTAGTTTTATCTTATCTGTAACTTCTCATACTCATTTAGAAATTTGACCTGTTGTTCAATAAAGGAGCAGTCTTTTTTCCTCATGTGTAAGGGCTTTACATAGCAGTGTGACCACTGGGACTCTTTGGTAGATGCAAGAATAGGCCAAAAAAGAAGACTGAGGGGTTCCAACCCTTTCATCTTTTTATAGGATCATGGGACTGGAGGAGAGATAAGCGGTAAACCTACCCAGCTATGAGTGACATTTCCTGACATGGAAGTAGAGGCCATGCAAATTGCTGAATGATAAGAAAGGTAGAGATGATTCAGCTCCTGAAGTCCAAATTTAATGATCTATTTTGGTTTCTTTTCTATCACAGATGTCCTTTGTGACCATGGCAAGTCATGCCGCACTGTGTTCACACCACTTATAGCAACTGGAAGAGGTGTGAGAGTGTGGCTCCTTGTGCAAGCTAAAGGGCCCTGTCCAGACCTCATGCAAGAATTTCCTGTATAGGATCTGTGCCCATTAACTTTTGTGGACTGCTTGTGGAAGGCAGTATTAGATAACTGACAAGTTGACACTGCTTCTTTGTTGGTAAATTTGAACAGCAAGAACTAAGCTAACCTTAACATCTCCTGGCAAAACGTGCCAGTGCAAAAAGTAACGTGTTACTTGCTTGCTAAGTGTTAGTGTCTTTTTAGTGTCTGTTCCCCTTTCCTCTTTGGGAGAGGGTTTTGGTTAAAGCCATAGGCAGCCACCTGGCTTTTCTGACAGAGCTTTCCTTCTTCAGGCAAACTGTGGCTGTATTTTCTGGGTTTTTTTTCCTGGAGCAACCCATGTGTCCATTGTGAGTGTCAGCCTTCAGATCCGTGCCAATGTTGTCCTGCTTTGTCAATAGCCCTCGATAACTGCAACTGTCACAGCCCCCTTCCTGGCTGTCATGTTGTCTGTCCACAGTGGGGCACAGGAATTTTAGGCCCCTTTCATGTCTGTGCTTGTTTCAGCATCCCATAGCAAAGGTATAGAGATAATGTCATTTTCGCTCTGTCAGCTCTTTCACCTCATCACATGAAAGCCAAAACTGAAAAATACCACTAGCCAACTCCCACTATGGTTTATGGGAAGTTGCTTGAGTAACGATTTCAATCACTGAAAGTTGGCTTTGTTTTCTCGGAAAGATTGTGTTGTCATTATTATTACTTCTGTTTTAATTTTGAAATGTGCAGTTGCATGATCTTCAGGAAAAATTCTGATTTACTTTTTTCCCTTTTTCCTCATATAGAGTATATGTGCAAAATCCTTTGGGCCAGACCTCAGCTAATATAAATTCCAGTTGTAAGTATAATTGATCAACATGTTGAAATAAAAATAAATCTATCTCACAATAACAATAAATTTATTAAAAATGTTTGGTAATTTCTGAAAAAAGCCTCTTCTGGGCTTAATTTTTAAGCAGAGAAGCATATTCACATCATAAACAATAGGACAGAAGGCCTCATTAAAAAAAAAATCCTTTATTTCACTTGGAGAAGTAAGTCCTTTTCAGTTCATGTAATTATAGTGAAGACCATTTTCAAATTGAAAAGAGATTTTGAAATATTTGAAGCCACAGACAAAGTTTATTTTTAAAACATACTTAAAAATTGCACAGTTATAAATACAGGTAAATAAATACATTTTAATATGTGGAAAAGAACCCAAGGAAGGCATGCTTCCATTACAGTACAAAAATACTACATTAGATGTGGTGCTCTGCAAATAGTTATCTATAACCTTAATAAATTTAATACATCCAATATGCACATCGTTCATTTTTGAGGAAATAGCTTATTTTAAAGAGCAGTGCAAGGAAACATCAGATTAAAGCATCAGTAAACTACAGTTCTGTGTTTAATATTATACACAGCTGATAATGCACTAAGTATACAGAGGCAAAGTTATCTGTAGTAAGAAACTAATCTTTTACTCCATGTGTCCTTACAAACTCAGATTCTCAATCTGAGTCAATATGAACCTTTGTAACGGAATGTAAACATTCAGGTGTAGGGCTGAACTCCCACCTCCGCATCCACCGCCCACCTCACTGCTAAGCCTTGCACCTACACTTAACTATCAACACAAAAAGTTAAGTGAGCAATGTAAGTCTCTGCAGCAGCAGGGCTCTTCAGATGGCCCAGGCAAAAGTATCTGCCAACCCTATAGTCTCTTCTTTCTTGTATGTTGGCTTAAAAATAAAGCCAAAAAAACTGATGCAAGATTGCAAAGGTTTTCAAACAGTTTACAGCATATAGAAGAAGCCACACAGAATGCCTCTCAAAACTGTATAGTCTTATTTTACTCTATATATGTTATACTCTGATATATAAAATATATTTATAAATATTTTGATTTTTATGAATTCACAGTAGATTACTGATATTAAAAAGGCTATTTAAAGTTTTAGCCAATGTTGATGTCATTCTGTAAATGTGGAAGGGCAAAAAAGATCAAAGCACATTGTCTTGACCATGCAAGCTTGCTCAATGGGCTGTCACATGTGCAAGCATTTGTAAAGTTACACCTTATTTTAGGAAACTTCAGATTCCTTGTGTCTCTTTCCCATGCCTAATACCTATTGCTTTGTGGGCTGAGGCTCTGAAACTTTCTGTGGATTGTGACATGCTTGTTTTTCATTTTGCCTAGGTTTGTTCAAAGTGTCAGTGATCTCTTCACGCATGGCGCTCCTTTTCTCTGGTTTATTTCACCAGTCCCAAAATAGTAGAACTATTATGAAGGAATCTGATTTCTAGCCTAGATGAGCTTTGAATAGTAGATTATATTGTATTGCATACCCACCATTTTTTTCCACAATGTGCAGTGCATTTTGTCTATCACTTCTATCTGTGAATACTCATTATTTTATAAACATTTATTACATAAATTCACTGTGCAGACTGCTAAGCTGACAACACTGGTGACCACAAATCTCAGTTTTTCAGCTGTGCAGGTTATTTGTGCTAAGTACTAACATGTCTCATATTGCAGATGCACATTTGGGCAAAAGATATCTACAACCAATTTATGTTTCACTCCAGTTCTCACTGGCTCCGAGGCAATGATTTAGGCCTCACACTTTCCCTCTGTGGCTGCCAGTAATCTTAGTTTTTATTTCTGTCGTGGTGGCTTTTGTGTTATGGAGGCCCATGCTCTATTGATGTTCATAGGATCACCTGGCTGATCTGTTGGTGTTGACAGGGTCCTCCTTTTCATGGAACACACAGGCCCAAGTTTTCTAAATTGGCTCATTAGCTCTTCATGCTTAACTTGATGTTCTGAGCTTTCAGATGAGTTAAGTGTCTGCAGCTGAAATCAGTGGATGCAGCATATACTCAGATCCTGTGAAGTTTTACATCTACATATTTCGAAAAGGTTAGTCAGACACTGAGCTGCCTTCAGAGCTAGTGGGCAAGTTTAAAAAGTCTGGCCATGGTAAGTGTAGACAGAGACAATAGTTGTTTCACTGTTTTTGTGAATCTTTTTCTCTGGTTTGGTGCTATCTGGTTTAGACTTGAGAAGAAAATGTGAAAATCCGAATATCTGTCTTCACTGTGAAAGCTGCGCACATTTAGCTTTTTAATTCTTAAGAGGATCCTAAAACATGTCTGCAAAAGCTCTTACTACTGATGTCTGTCAGTAATTAAACACCTGAAGCAAACATGAAATCCACAACACGAAGTGATTTCTAAGGATGGGATTTAAAAAGGGCTCTGTGTTTGGTCTAACCTGTTCCAAAAAACATGAACAACTCAGTTTTGATTTTGACAGATGCAAAGTACTTTTAAAATACCCCACTGAAGGTACCAATCAATAGTTTAAAAATACCCTAGGTGTGGGCCTTCTGCATGCATTCTGTAAATGTACACTCAAGAAGCATTGCTGCATGTTTTGTGTTGTATTTCAGTGTGGTTATTTGTTAATGTAGTTGCATGCAGTATTGTCATGTGAGGTTTTTTCATTTGAACCTCTCTCTCGATATTTTTACAAGTGCTGTGATTTATCAGATCATAAGAAAATACCATTAGATACAGATATGTATGTGTGTTTACGTAAAGATCAAATCAATTCTTCAAACTGACATAAACCAGTCTATTGCAACAAGGTTTCTAGGGTCGTTACAGTTTAAAGAGAACAGCAAGAAATGAGACGATTGCTTTCATTGCAAAGCCTCACTCCATAAATAATCATGTTGATTTCGGTGCCTTTTCAGCATGTGCAGTGGTATCCAGGGCCAGCCCTTGTCCAGTAACTGAATTCATGCACATGAGCTGACCGTGCAAAGTGCTGAGCACTCCTGTGAAGACTACAGACTTTTGATGCTCAGCAGCTTGATGGATCAGACTTATAGGTTATAAATATGCAGAAAGCTTTGCAGGGGAGAGGGACAGTCACAAGCTGGCATTAGGAAAGCATTTTTTTAATTGCATGAAATATGAAAGAGAAGAAAGACTCAAAAACTTAGAATCACCTGGCAGTGATAAATCGCCTCTGGAGAAGGAGGGTAGTAACAAGAAGGGGAAATGGGTGGGAGATGATGATAAACCACTGCAGCACTCTAATTTGGCATTACCCCATAGATGCTGTACATTTGTCATCCTGCAATGTTTCTTAATCTCTTGTCTGCTGAAATTGCTAGTCTCTATGTAAAACTGCTTCCTTAGGCCTGCAGAACCTTGTGTTTGTGTGTTACCTTTACCCGAGTGGTGACCTCATCCATGCAGCCTGTGAGGTGGCGGCATTCCACTGCTCTCATGCAGTGCCATCATGTGCAGTGGCTGTTATTTGCCCACCTGGGTAAGTCAGGGATGGCAAGAGGTTTTGACTTGGTCGAGCTCACAGGGAGCACTGAGAGCAGGACCGATTTCCTGTTTATCGCTCTCAGGCTCAATCTGCTAGTGTTCAGCAGCCGCCTTACTTATCCTACCTCATGACCAGTTAGAAGTATGAGTAGATTAATTTCCTCTTCAGGGTGTTAATATGCTGCAGCCTCCTCACAGGTTTCCTCTTGCTGTTTCAGGCAAATATACATGCTTGCCACCAAATATTTAAGAAACACAACGAGGAGGTCAGATCAAAGCTGTATCTAATCCTGCCTTTTGCACTGACAATGCTTGGCAGTGGGGACTAAAGGAGGACAATAAAGCCCAGGATATTGAAGTCCTCAGAAGTATCAAGAGCTGCTGAGACTGACATGTTTGAGGTGAGCTCAGTCACTGGCCGGTCTCCCACACAGAGCAGACCAGAACTGGTGTCTAGTTTGAGATGTGCCACTATCCCCTTCTAAGTCTGTCTGCTTTAGTCTTTACCTCACACAGAGTCTCGGTCAGTGGTATGGGGTTACCTGGCCATAGGCTATCTACAACAGGAGAGAACAGTTGGGACAATGTCCAAGAGTGTACACAGTCTCTGTGGATAGGCTTTGTAGCCTGTGTCCTGTACAGAAGAACTGCTTGTGATGAACTGGGGGGCTGAGTATCCCCTTGGGAGGCAGAGTTCTGCCCCAGTGACTTGCTTCTAGGTTTACACAGACAACTCTCCTTGTACCAGTCACGTGGATGTGCACATGTATCAGCAGATGAATGCAGTTTTGAGCAGTGCACCCCAGGGTAAATCAAAAGCTACATACTTTGTCTGTTCTTTTTGGGAAGGCTAGAAGTTGCATTAGGTTTTCCTAACAGAATTGCTGTGTTACTCATCCACATGCTAGAAGAGAATAGGTTTAGTGAACTGCCATCAGTATCAAATGCCCCTTGTCATTCTGACTCTGAGAATTCAAGCAGTTAAGGGGTTTTTTTATTTGAAAGGTATAAAAATAAAGCTCCTGAACAGCTAATTCCTCTGGATAAGCATTGATTATCCTACAGCACAGCACAGAGGATATTCTAAAAGAACTTGTGTGATGGCAGGGCATCAAGGCAAAATCTAAGCACATATGCCTTTGCTTTACAGCCTCATCTCAAAGCTGCCTCTCTTCTCTCTCATCACTTTCCAGATTCAATTGCACTGCACCTTCTGCTCTGCCTTGTCAATAAAGAGCTGTCATCACACATCGCTGTCAAAGCAAAAGAGCAAACTGTTGTCAGCAGATATGCATACAGCAGCCCACTTAGCTAAAATTATATTCCCAGTCAGTCCTTGATAGCCAATCCTTAGAGAAAGTTGCAGGAATCCAGTTATGAAATGTTTGATAAATAGGAATATATATGTAAACAATTAATTAATAAAGCACTATTGAAAAAAATTCTTGTAGCTGTTTCAGCATCTCTATTCTGTGGGAGTGAGAGGTAAGCCTTTTATTTTTTTAATGAGAATTGATTATTTTTATTTAACAAACTGTAGTTGGTGATTAGATGCTGTGATTACACTGTCTTACATGGAATTTTCCTTTAAGTGGTTGCTCAAAATAACAGACAGCTGCAAGAAACTTTAGGTTTGCACTGGTGAAACTGTCCAATTCCCACAGAGCTTCTTTCTCTGTCATCTCTGCAGTTGGATATTTTTTTTTTAGCTAGCTGATTGAGCTGGGTTTTTCTTTTAATGCTGCTTATAGGAAATGTGCTATTGGTCCCACTTTAACACATTCCAGTCGCCACCCTGCACATTGAATTCCTGACCACAGATCAACACAGTAGCCATCTAATTACACCTTTTATCTTTCCATATTTAGGAAGAATATTAAAAATAACAGCAACTGAAAATTACCTCCTTAAAATTGCTATTCCTGTCTTTGATTGACACATTCACCTTGAGCTAAATGTGTTTGACTGTAGCCGAATCAATCCATTCATCGTGTGGCACTGTACTGCCCTCAGTACTATTCCCCATTCATCCAATCAGGGAAAATTAAGATGGTGTGTGTGTATATATATATATAAAAGCACACACACACACACACATTTTTAAGCAGCTACAAGTACTGATGTTATCTAAGGATTTAGACTGCTGTCATGGAGGTCACTGAGACTTCTGCTGCTGTTTGCCATAACAGCAGGATCAAATCTTAGTCTCAATCCTACAAGCATTATATAGAACCATTTTTTTCCGGGAAAATTTTCCCTTGAGCATGGTCTGCAGGTATTAACTCCTATGAAGACTTTTCTTCATTTGCAATAAAGATCTGTGGTTTATTATGTTGTGAAATGACATAATTCACATACAATATGTGTGTGCATGCACATGCATGTATGTGTGTAGTACCTAATGGATGCATAATAGAATAATCTTCCTACTAGATATTTCAGTTTATATTGTATTGCATTTTTTATACATAAGAATATTGAAGACCCTCTCATCACATCTCAGGAAATTATATTTGGTCCTTTATGCCAACAAGGCTATCCTGAACATTCTGTTGTAAGTAAAATAAAAGCATAGCACTATTTTATAAAAACAAAGAATGAAGTGCGTAAGGACAGAGATAGGTGCAGATCCTGCTGTGAGCTCCTTTGAAGAAGACATACTCTGTCCAAGATCAGGGATAGCTAGTTTAAACAGCAACAGTTATAGTGCAGATTACCACTTCTGCTGGCAACACTTGGCCTTACCGATGTACACGGCCTAATCCCATAGACCTCCATGTACAATGTTCCTCTTAACATTGCGCATGGTTTACAACTCTATGAGCCTGCAGAATTGGGCCCAAATTAATCAAGGTACCTTTGGAAGCAAAAATTTTCTTGAATGCTAATAAATATGTTCAAAACAAAATACATCCATTTTACATGCATTCAGAGCTATGTTAAAAATGGACCTTGAGAAGGCTTTTCAACAAAGAAACCAAAGGATAGGGAATCTATGTTGTAGGGCAAAGGGATGTCAGCACAGTGCGATGAGCTACTAAGCAGGTTCCTTGGATGCATTACTTGCCATTCTAATGTGCAATAATGATTATCTAGGTTTGTTCTTAATATATTTTTCTGTGTATAGCTGCGTATATATAGAGAGATACAGCTTGCATGGCATGAAGATTCTTCACAAACAGCTATTTCATCTAGTTCAGGGCTTTATCAGATTAGCCACAGCTCATTTCAGTCCTTTGAGTTTGAATATATTTACAACATTTTGTGCTTTTGAACTTTCCCTTTTTGAATAACGTCCGAGCGAATTCCCCTACTGATCCACAGCCATGATCTTCGGGAAAATATGGTCATTTTGAGATGAGTAATAAAAGAGTTCTCTGTTTCCTAATACAATTTAATCAATTTGTGGATACTTTTTATTACGGCTCTAGATTAAAAGCTCTTAACAGAATGTCTAGATCACCCACATTGGCAGCTTGAAATAGTTCTGGCTGGTCCATCATAGACAGAGCAATTCGAAGTGCTGCCCAAATATTGCCTGATAGGGCAGGATGGGGAACCTGTTGTTGATTTCTGCTCTTCCTTTGCAAACTGAGAGCAGTGAGAAAATTGCTGACAGCCTCTCTGTAGGAGAGAAGAAAACAGAAACAAGCAATATAATTTCCTTACAACTAGAGTAAAACTTTCTAAAGTTCTATGCTAGACTCAAATTTATTATTTTACAATGCAGTTCATCAGTCTCTTTGTGTTATTCTTGCTTGATTTTCTTTAAACAAGTGGATGTGCCTTATAGTAATGCAGAGCTCAGTCTATTCATATGTCTGGGGATATTGTCTTCATTGCAAGACATTCCCCTTAATCTTAACTGTCTTAAGCTGACAGTTGGGACCCTGGAATATCACCCTTGATTCCTGAAGGATGTACCGAAAGTGTTTTTGACAACATTAGCTACTTGAAGCAGTTTAACTGACGTTTCCCTTCTAAAGACAGGTTCTTATATTTTCTTTTAGAAAAGCTCTTAAGCACAGGACTAAGTTTAAGTGTGAAAACAATCCCACTGATTATAATAAGAGTATTTGCACTTAAGACCTAAAAAAATGCTTAAGCACCTTGCTGAATGAGGTATTTAATTTCTTTTGATAGACATTCAGTAGTTCTGTTATGTAGAATTTGTGGAATAAGAAAAGTATCATTGCTTTTTTAGTACTTTGTAAAAAGAATTACAAAATTTTGCAGTTCCTGAGATTATGTAGCTATATTCTGTTGTTTTTTTTTCCTTGGATAGCTCCAGCTAGAAAATGAATTTTTACTTGGTAGTTATGATCCCTGACTTTTTTGTTTACACATTTTTGTAACTTACCTGTATGCCCCTAGGTTTATGCAGCTTATCCCTAAATTGTATCTGGACCTAATGAAGCCAGGTTGTATTTCTAAAGCACGTGTGTAGGCCTCGACAGCTTCTTCACTTCGATCTCCGTTTGCCAAGGTTGCTCCAAGACGGTTCCATAATGTATAGTCCTGGTGAGAAAATAAGTTTTCTACTGTAGGTGTCAAAAAGGGACATATTAGCTCATTTTTGCTTGCAACATAAGGAGAACTGCAGAAAAGAACAGTATTGTAACTTCTCGTAATTGACATGGAATGTGAGGTTCTGACTCATGATTATAGGCAACTTTATATAACTAGTACAATTAATCAGCACACAGAAATTGGACATGTATAAATCTGCTTCTAAATGGGACTGTCTTGTAATTAACAATTCTATTTCAGGTATTAAAAATTTAATGTCTGAAGTGACATCTCATTAATATTAGCCTGATCAAGAAGGGAGAAAGAAAATGTCATGTAAAGCTAAATTCTTAAAAATGTAAAAGCATAAAATGTACCTCTGGTCGAACAGTTAAAGCAGCACTAAATGCATCTATTGCTCTGTTAAATTCTCCATTCAGGTGGAAGAGAACTCCAAGTCCCGTCTGCAAGTCAGGGTCTATCATATCACCGTTCTGGTGAGCAGCCTCCAGGTACAAATCCTTTACTTCATCAAGTAATGAGCTAGACAAGGGTGAAAAATAACTGAAAGTTCCATCTTACAGTTCTTTACAAATATTGCAATATTGATTGCATAGGTGGAAATTAAAGTCCTTTTAGTGGATGTATCAGAAGTTATGTGCTCCTGAAATGTGAAAATAAACTGCTTCAGCTTTATCATGGCAAAGATTTACTTCCAGGTGCTGTTGTAAACTCATGTCTGGAATAAAAAAGTTCACCTATATAATGAAGAGAACAAGTCCTGTGAGGAGCGGCTGAGGGAACTGGGGTTGTTTAGCCTGGAGAAAAGGAGGCTGAGCGGAGACCTTATCGCTCTTTACAACTACCTGAAAGGAGGTTGTCACAAGGAGAGTGTCAGTCTCTTCTCCCAAGTAACAAATGATAGGACAAGAGGAAATGGCCTCTAGTTGTGCCAGGGAAGGTTCAGATTGGATATTAGGAAAAATTTCTTCACTGAAACGGTTGTCAAGCATTGGAACAGGCTGCCCAGGAAAGCAGTTGAGTTACCATCCCTGAAGGCATTTAAAAGACATGTAGGTGTGGCACTTGGGGACATGGTTTAGTGGTGAACTTGGCAGTGCTAGGTTAATGGTTGGACTCAATGACCTTAAAGATCTTTTCTAACCTAAATGATTCGACGATTCTATGAAGTCAAAGTGCAGCTATGAAACCAAGTGAGATAACATGAAGGCTTATTAAAACTATTAAAATTGGATGAGTTTCTCAGATGTTAAATAGTTCTTTACTGGCAAAAATAGTTGTCATTCTTAAGAGGAATAGATCAAGTGACTAGCCAAGGCCCCTGAAGAAAGATGCCAAAATTTAAGATTTCTGTACCCACTGTAGGCTTCATAAAACCTTTGCAATGTTAACACCAGATGTCAGCATGATGAGGCCAAAGTAGAACAACACACTTAGCAATTAAGAGGAATTTTCATATTTTATTTTGGTTATATTTTTCAACTCAGGACTGGTTAATGGTAAGGGTAAAACATAACGCCTGTCTTCAAAATGACAAGCAGTGAGATAGCCCTAGCCTTTGAGTCTTTATGTCTTTACACATTTATGTCTTTAATGATTTTGTCATGCATCTCGCAATTCAGATATAGTTGTTTATTGACCTCATGAAATCATGATGAAGGGCTGCCAACTCATGAATTTTTTTGTTATTTAAAATGGCTGCCAGTTCCCATTACAATATGCTAGGCTCAAATCAGATAAAATGACTACACTGTCTCTTTGTTTAGAACCAGGACGGCTTTTAAACAAGCAAATGCTACCTCCCAATATTTTCAGTGAACTGAAGCCATGTCCCACTGCAAAATGGCTGTCATTCCTGTATTTGAGTGGCTGGGTTGGGACATAGGAAATATGATGAACAGTAAGAAGAACACACACATGTAGAGCAGGATACAGGCCTGGTATGGGTTTGAAGCAGCTGAATAGTGAGCATGCAGGATGTGGGAATACAGAGACAGGAGACAGGGTCAGAGAAAAGCAATGGAAGTTGAGAGAAAGCATCTCTTTTTAGCTGTTTTGGGGGTTTGGTTTTTTTCTTTAGCTTCCAGGAATGGCATAAGATACAGCCTTCAATCACTAAACCAAATGTCCTGTCTTGGCTTCCCACTCCTGCCACTAGAGACATTGAATCTTCCATCATAGGGAACAGGCTGGACTTCTACAGAGTAAGGGGGCACAGCATACACCGTCATTTCTAGTGATGTCGTTAAAATTAACACCATCAGGATTTACACTGCATTTACCTTTCATCTGATGTCTTAGACATTCTCCTGGTAAGTGCTGGAGACCCTTTTTTGCTTTTCACTATATACTTGTATTTTGGATTTTGCTTTATCCAGTTTCTTAGAGCTTGATAGGCTTCTTGTTGGTGGCCAGTGTTAGTATAACTTACAGCCAGGGCCATCAGAGCTTTTAAGTTGTTTGGCTGTAGTTCCAAGCACCTAGGCAGAAAATAAAACTATATTGAGGTATATTTTTAGCCAAACATAGTTCTTGAATTCTTCCAAAATAATCTGTGTTAAAAAAAAAAAAAAAAAATCACTCACACAAGTAAATCTACCCAATAATACTTTTAAAGGGACTTTGTCTTATTTTTCTGTGAAAAGTGCATTATGCATATGTATACACACACTATATGTATGCATATTGCTGTGCATACACAAATATGTACATAAACGTATGCATACAAGTTTTGTTTTCATCCTTCAGATTATGAGTAAATGTAGGTAGATTAATTTTTATAGTATCTGTCTGGCAAACGAAGAGAAGCTTTATGTAAATTCAAGTGAACAGTTTAATATGGTTTACAGGTATACAAAAAAGTATTTTGAAAACATTTCTTCCATCCATATGAATCTTCTCAGCCATCCTGAATTTTTAATTTTGCTTTGATAAAGCTGGAGCCAATCAACTCAAGTAGTCTTTCTATGGTTACATACCATTAACTGAAAACAGAATTTATTCTATTTTGTGAACATCACTGTTGCTTGTTTCAGAACTGTAGGTTTGAGCAAGCGCTAAATCAGGCAACCGCTTAAATTTCTATCCAGGTAAGCTAAGAAGTTACATATAAATAAGTTAGAGTATTGTTAGGTGAAGTGACTTGATGGTCAACATTGCTAATGCAATTGAATATGGAGAGGGTACTTGCTTCAAATGTAAACATGAAAACCCACTACAGAAAGAGAATGATAATGCTGATATTTTGAAACTGACATTTTACATACAAACATACTGTGATCTTCACATCTCTATCAACCTAAAAATGTTATCAGTTTAGTATTCAGCAGCTGAACAGAGCTCATTTCAGTTAAGAAAACCTCTTCATTAAAGGACAGACTACAGAAAATATGCCAAGTAGCTAGAATATCAAAAAGGCACTTTATTTGCGTTATGCCTAATTCATGTTTATCAGGCAATGTAACTTTTCTTTTGTGCAACTACTTAAATTACTAGATTAAATATTGCACTTACTTAATGAAACAGAAATATTAATCACTAGTCATCCCTCTGAAGTCACTGGGAAGATTTCTATATCTATGTCAATGTTTTACTTAGTTAAATAAATGCTTCATGTTACAAGGTAAGTATGACGTTAAATATACCTAGTCAGCCATTACCTAATACTCATCAGACCCCTTATTTAGCAATTATCTTCATCTACCTTTGGAGGGCGACAATGGCTGCCTGCTCATTTTCATTCTCTGCCTGTGTTATGCCCAGGAACTGCCAGGCCTGCAAAAATAATCATCATTGCGTTATTTTGTAAAATATAACCAAAAGCAAGGAGAATAACACTAATATCACTGTTAAGCAGCGGGGTGAATAAAAATAGCAGATCTGTCCAGCACTAACTACAGATTTTTCTACGGTGTGCATATCAACAGTACAAATCAATGCAGTTTTGAACATCTTTGGGCCTGATAACTTTTATAATCCATGAATGCAAAGGTGTTCTGTCAATGTATGATCACATACTGATTTCTTAAATTTGAGTTACTGTACATTTTAAATGTTGCTAGAATTTTATGGCAAACAGTGAAGAACAATTACTAAGTTGTATAAGTTTAAGGGATTCTAGAGGGTCTGGGGATTCTTTCTGCTTTTCAAAATACTGCTGCTTAATTTAATGTAGCAATAGATTCAAAGAGACCTAGATAATTACACTGCAAATATTTTTCATGTTTCACAGAAAACAGACTTTAAATATATACTCATTGAAAACATCAAAATTGCAGAAATTGGTATAACTTTAAAAAATTTGTCAACATTCTTGTTAAAAATGTTCATCTTTTCAATAGCAGTATTTAAAAGATGGTTGAAAACATCAAGAAGGAAAAGTTTGAAATATTGTCTCTCTTGAATGCTTTTAAACAACAACTTAGAAATGCTATAATTTCAAAAATAGATTCTTATCTTATAAAGTGCTCACCGTTATCTATTTCAAGGCATACACTACTCCAAAACGACTGTTAGCATTCAATTTGTTTCAGTCAGTCATGACTAGCAAAGGATTGGGCCCCGAAATCATTCTGTCATTGCATGCTAAAGGGAGTTCCCTTTTCCTTTAGCAGTAAAAGGCACATGAGTGAATACCTCTGCATCATTGGGTTCTTGTAGAATAGCAGCCTCCAGGTATAAGATTGTAACTGGCAGGTCACCTTCTTTCATTTTTTTCAGTCCTTCCTCAAAAGCACCAGGCCAGTCTTTGAAGGGGTTCTCAGTGTGGAAATAATAACCCTGGAGAAGAGAGATAGTAGACCCATGATGAAGCACTGTAGCAAGGAATGACAATTCTGTAAAAATTAAATGACTCACTGTTTTCCAACTGGATGTCATCATCCTTTGTTCTCTGAAAACCGTATGAGGTCCACCATGACATTTCAATGACAAAAAGTACAGAAGAATCTGCGTCACTGGACGTTTATGTTTCTGCTCTCTTTATTTTTACTTTAGCTCTGAAGTTATACTTACTGGTACTTATGTTGGGTTCTCCTGCTCCTGTCAAAGGTAATGGCAACAACTCTCAGTGACTGCAATAACAGCAGAACTGAACCTAGCGTCAGCCCAGTACATCCAGTTTGATGGTAAAGAGCATATATCAGTTGACTCCCTGCAGTGCTTGTAACCTGATGTCTGTTCAGTTAATACCCTGAAATCTTCAATTAACCTTCAAGATACAAAACAGTGTTGCAAGCACCTGAGTTTATTTTAGAGTTTCTTTATATTTTGCCTTTTTCTCTTCCTGCCACTGCAGTGTAAAGGGTGTATGCTAGTATCAGCTATATAATATAAATCAAATTAAAACATACAATGGAGGGAATGGAGAAGAGGGACAGAATCTCTAGCATTTCTATCCTCAACAGTGTTTAAATGTGCCAGCCCAGATTTTTTATTTGGTGCTCTTTGTTAAGTGCCCATCTTCAAAAGTGCCCATAATCCAGCAGTTTGCATTGTGATCCTTTCAGCTGAATTCAGGCTGTGTGCAAGTCTAAATGTATTCGCACTATGGTAAGGTCTTTTAAATCTACCCTGCTCACAGGCACTTAAAGAGGATGAGCTCTTGGGTAAAATTAGCTTCCATGTCTGAAGCGTTCTCTTTGGTTCCCTTGAATAGCTGAGGCTCATCTCAATGTTTCACAGGAAGGATGTACTGTATTAAAAAACTTTGTATTACCTTCTCAATGGTTGAGATGGTGACTTGCCCTGGTGCTTCCTGGTTCTCTGAAATCCAGTTTCTGCGAGCCATTTCTTCCCATTCTGCTTGCATTTTATCCCAAAACTCTGTGTCTGACTAGAAGGAAAAGAGGAAAAAAGGGACAAAAATTAACAACAAAACTTTAAAATAAACTGGTAAGCTTTTAATTTCTTTCTACCAGTGGTCTGAATTGGGCAATTTTGCTGAGCAGTATTAATTCTATTAATAATCATACTGATTGAAATACTACAGCACAAATTTGGAATTCCATATAATTAAATTATCTCTCATATTGGAACGCATTTTGTCAACAGAAAACTCTTTATCTCAGAGGCAGTGTATGTTCTATTTGAAGCAGGATTTGCAGCAGCTTATACTGCATCTTATTGATGCTAGCAGAAAATTGTTACATAAAATTTGAAGGAAATGACTGCTGCTAGTCCCTGGCCAAAAAAAAGAAGAATTAAAAAAAGAAAAAAAAAATCACTAAGCAAACATGTTAAAGAATAACAATAGATAAAAAGTTTAAAAGAGAACAAGCATCCCACTTTGGTAATTCAGCATAATTTTCAACTATGTAAAAGAGTAATGGCAAAGCTTGGACAGAGAGTGTTTGCACAAGAGAATTAATAAAAACATGGGTTTTCGATAGTGGAAAAATCCTAATATTGCATCTTATACTGTGTTGGTGAGAGGAATCTATAAAAGATTATAAAATTGTACAGTAAGATTAACATTCAGCTCAAAGACAAGGGAAAATTGCATATACAAGAGAAACAGAAATGATGAAAAAAGAATGAGATTTAGGATGTGTAACGACCAAAATGAGGCAACCACAACGGCTACTAGAAAATTATGCCAAGGAACAGAAATAAGATTTTTTAAAAAAAGAGGGGAGAATCCAAGTTAAAGTGCTGTTTTTTCAGCCTCCACACATTAGTCATAAGCCCTGAAAAGCAGTTCCATAGCAGGATATAAGCTCAGCACTATGAGTCTGTGCAAATTTCTCCAGTTCCTATAGGGTCATGGCCAGAACTTCAGTGAATGACACTACTGAGGGCAAGTTTCTCAGCTTATTAATGTCAAAGACAGCAGCACAAATAATTCTATTGAGGTTTAGACAGAACTATTTGAGGGTGAGGTGCTAATCAAAATTAACTGAAGGTATTATAAGCTGGTCCAGATAGTTTTGTCTGAATCTTCATTACAAGACTGACTGCTTTGCCACTGCTCCCCACAGCCAGGTATGATTTGCAAAAATAGAGCTTAGTCTGTGATTGCATGACTTGGTACAAACCTCCTTAGGTACGTGGAAAAAGGAAAGCACAGACTATTACTATATCTAGAATGAGTCAGCAATTAGAACATGTGAGAAGAGGTGGGAAGGCTTAGGAGAACTTGCGCTGGCTAATATTAGGTGTGGTTCCTGTAAATCGTAAGGCTCTTCACAAATGGCAAGGTGCATTCCCTCTCTAGAAATCTAAGAGGCATTTCCCTTTGGCTCTTACTGTGGGATGTGCCTCCTGATATCCAGCACTTCCAGGAGACTCTGAATTATGCAGTTACTGGATCTGTGAAGGTACCTGCTATGTTCCTCCGGGGACTAGGAAACAGATGTGAATCAGTCACTCCTGGAGATGAGATTTCACCCTTTGTAATAGAAGTGAACAGAACTTGACAACTCTGTTACACAACAACTTCTGAGGTTTCAAAATTTGCTCTCATTCCAAATTTGAAGGAAATTTGTCTTTTAAATAGTTGTGAGATTGTGCTGAAATGTCCATTTAGGGCTTGAAAAGCCTAGGATAATGAATCAGATTGCTCGCTCTCTTTTACTCTTATCAGCCATGACCAGAGGCACTTGAATCCCTTAAACTATCCTGTTCAACAGATGTCTCTATCAACTATTTTGCATTCAGTGCAAATCTGCATTGTATTGAAGAAAAAATTACTTGACCATGTTTTTACTAGCAGTAATTTTGAGATTCATGATGAGGTAAAGGAGTGGAAATTTCCCTTTCCTACAGATTAATATTAATAAAACTACTGACAAGTAATTAGTAATGCCTTTTTAAACAGATTAACTTATAGAACTATATATACTTATACATATATGATGTTTATATTAGATTTTTTGCTTGTATTTTTTCCACAGAACTGCCTTATGAATCAATGGTTTGGAAACATATCAAATCACATTTCTGCATATCATATAATGGAAGCATAGAAGTGGTTTTAGGTCTTTAGTTCAAATTTTGCTGCTTAATTACATATTTATAATTCACACAGAGGTTCACTGTGTGCATACTGCACTTAAAAAGCTAATGAATTACTTACTACGCATTCAAGTAGCCATGCTTGTTGTCTATCTATAGTGAGTCAAAGCTGGAGGAAAAATGTAATGGGGAGAAGACCTGCTTTGTTAAAAATCTCTCAACTCATCATGTGCTACTTGGACACAGGCCAGGGCCCAACTGTTATTTTGCAACTATAAGCAAAGATTTACTTGTTTGGGCCGAATGGGCCTAAGTCCCAGCTACAGCTTTCTAAGCACATCCAGCATGGGGGGAGGGTCTGAAACTGGTACGGCAAAGCTATACTGAGCAACTGGATCATGCACAATCATGGCACCTGATAAATTGCTATAATATTGCCATGACAAATAACAATGTCAATAGCAGAGGAGTTCATGTCCTTGAGGAAGAGGACCGTAAATATTACACAGCCTTTGTTAAAGGCACAAGTCTATTTCAGCTGTCATTAGTAGCAATTTCTTCATTTACTTTGGTGGCAGGAGGGTTAAATTAATATTGAGTGTTTCTGAAAATTTGGCTTTGGATCAAGACTCCTAGATCTAATTTTAACTCTATTTGCTATGTGACTAGTGCCAATTACCTCATTTCAATGTTTTTGCTACCTTAATGCTGGCAAATTACTTCGGACGTACCAAAAGTTTTCAGACCGATTGAACGCATTTAACACATTCTCAGATCATCTGCAGCAGCTAAGTAGAATGACAACGAGGAAAAATGTTCATGCCATCTGACTATTTCCAAGCAGAATATTCTGCATTTTTTCAGAGGGGCTATTTTTACTCTTAGTATTTAAAAATATGCTGAAGCAGTTGAACAAATGGGAGGAAAAATATTTCCAGGCTCTTTACTTCCTATGATACAGTGAAAGGGGGTGGGATGCGGGGTGTACCTTCTGAATATTGCTGGCTGATTTCTCAACTTACCTATTTTCATAACTTTTAGAATAGAATTTTGCTTGTCCTATACTGCCAAAAATTAATTTGCGATGCTCTTTCTTGACCAATGCATAAGAAAGAATGGTTCTGTGGTGGTTCTTTGAATTACTGCACCAACTTACTCTTTAGTGTGAAAGACACAGTAAGTTAAACTGATGTGCAAACTACATAAGATTTCCTTAGCTGATATCTCCTCAAAACAAAATTTGAAATATGCCTTTTTAGTAAAGTAATAGATAAAAAATGTATATCAAGGCAAAGGTTAAAATTGTGATCTGAGAGAGTACCAAATAAAATGTATCTGAATGACTGAAGCTCTCACATCCCAGTTTAAAATATGGTTTAGGCAGTCTTAGGCACATCATAGGTACAGAAAGGATTCTAGCCGGTATTCATGGGAAACACAAAGATGACAATTCTGGACTATGTTTTCCTAGGCTAGAATAAATTAATCCCATCTTCTTCTACTATTGTCACATAATTTAGCTGTAATATGTTCTGATGCTTCATAACAGTATATTATAGAGCAGACAGCTCATGTGACATGGTGTTGTAAATAAAATGATGCTGAGAAGGACAGCTCAAAATTTCCTTTGCGTAAGCTCACAAAACAGTGTGGCATCTGCAAGTTTAATCTCTACATCAGGAAAATGTGGAATAAGAAAATATGAAAATTGCTTTTTTCCATCTTGGAGACATTTCTCAGTTTTTGCACTTTCTTGGTTTCGTTTTTATTTATTCTAACTCATTACCAATAGGATTGTGGATGATAAAACAATCGTTTTAACAGAATATAGGTACAGGATCGATCTGAATCCCCTTGCTGGCATTTAAAAAAAAAAAATCAAAAGTACCAATTTTTGGTAAAACACAGCTAATTATTAGAAAGATTACGTTAAAATATACTTGGTATGGCACTTGCAAACCATGAAGACTTTAGGCTATTTGTGCTTCCCTCACGTCTATAGCAAAGGGATGAGGCAAAAATCAAATCCAATTTCCAGAATTACAGAAAAGGTAGAGAGGTCTGCAGACCCCCAGTCACTGCAAGTGAATCTGGACCCTCTCTAGTAAAAAAGCTAATTTACTTGCCTCTTTATTCTTAAAGGATTCCCCAATGGCATAGACATCTTTAAACCTTCTTAAGAAAGAATTACCTCACAGATCTTCATTAATCTCAGAGTTTGACATCTTAAAAGCATTCCCAAAGCTCTAAAGTGAATACTGGTTGGAGGATAAATTTTGGTGTCTTCATTTACTGAATTGTTAATTAATTCCTTTCGATCTAGGCCACAAAGAACCTGAAATTTCCTTCCTTTTCTTGATCAGTTTTCTGGCTAATCTTACCACTTGGAGCTTTCCCAGTTGAAGAATATTATAGAAACATCCAAAGCCTAAAAAATGAATTTTTGAACTGTATCTATTCTCCACTTAAGAAAGCACTAATCCTTCTGAGATGGGCTGCAATTTATTTCAATCACTCTAGCTTTCTTACTACTTCATTTTAGCTAGAATGAAAATTCAACTATTTTCATATGCAAATGGAAATAGCCGCTCAATGAGATCTTGAAGAATCCTTTCCTTTACATTTTAACTACCTGGTCCAAGTTTCTATTTTAAGCAGAAAGAATAAGTCTGCCAGCTACACAGTTAGGGAAACATTTAATTAGATTCTTTTTAACAGCTGTTCTAAAGACCATGTTAAAGCATTTTAACAACCTGTCTTTGGTGCCTCAGAATGACCTTTTAATGTGCAAGGTTTTTTTTACAGTATATTCTCCTCCTTATTTTACTCTGTAAAGTGATTCAGTAATGTCTTGTAATCTGTTGTGGGCCTCAACTCATTTTTCATTCTGCTGAATGTCTGGGAGCTCCCCATCACACATGGTTTCTGGCAATTGCAGGAGTGCTAACATCATTTGCTTAACTGCTGACCATAACACAGAGATGTTAATCATCAGATTCCCTGTGTTGCAATCACAGATTACAGCACATGTCCGACCTTAAGGATCAGTCTGCAGTGCAATTAGGAACATCTAGAGCATTTTAAGCTGTGGCAATTTGAAAGCGTGCCTCTCCTGCCAGGAGCAAATGTGTATGATGTGTGACATCAAAAAATCTATTGTGCATCACAGGCATTTGTTTATAAAGAAACTATTCGATCAGGAAAAAACAATGCACTCAGAAAATATGAGAAAAATGCACTCAGTGTATAGTTTACAAAACAGCTAACTTATTGGCTGTGTCCATTTTAGCCTTGTACACTGAGACAAGAATTTTTTTGTGTGCAGTAAGATGCTAAGAAGCCATGGTAGAAACCATGCAGTCTTATCTTAGCGTATTATGAAAAAACCCTACAAATTAAATTCTTAAATATGAAATTCTGCTTCTAGCTAGAAGCCAGCATATGATTTAGGCATAATTTTGTTTGTAATCAATGAATATTAATCTAAATGTTCAACTGCCAACACTGGAATTGCAATGGTAAAAAATGTGAGTTAGAGAAGTATTAAAATACGAACACTAAAATTTGAATCTAAACCCAGATATCCCTGAAGTGTTCTAGATATTTGGAGACTAATGAGACTGCAGTTTATGCTAAAAATAATCAGTTTTGAGGAATGTGTTTCACAGCCTCATCCTTTCCACCCTAAAAATTCATTTCAGTGGCTGTTGCATAATTCAGCCTGAACTTTTGTCCTTGGTGGGATGCAGCTGCCTTGGGTCTTTGTGGTGATGGGATTTTGAAGGGTTACTGACTGAACCACTGAGAATATATAATACTCAAGATTGATACTTGTATCTTATTGGATTCTGTTAAAAAACCTGTATGCCACCTTGTTTCTAGACAGGATCAGGACTTCAACTGGTACTAGTGGTATAGGACAACACTCAAGAGGCATTTTTCGTGTTGGAAAAGTAGTAGTTAGTGAAAAAATAAGAAGTGCAATTGGGCAACTGTCCAAATACGTGCATGTTTTCAAACTAAATTAATTTATCAGGAAACAAGAGTACTCCTGTGTTTAACATTCTGCCACTAATCATAAAAATGCATTGGTGCATGGTTACTACTGTATGTGCAGTTATCCACTACAGTAGGTGATCATTCTGTTTATCAATGACGCTGAATTCAAGTTTCACTGCAGAGAATTGGTCTGTGTCTGAGCTTAAAAAACGAATTGCACGCATTCAGTTGCTGCGGAAAAATGTGTTTCACTCTTATACTTTAAGTACTTACATTTATGGGGAATTTTTCATGACCCACTTGCTATAGCAATAAAATTGAGCTTGAAAAGTTGGTTCTGTCCAATCTTCATGTATAGCTAAGGATATTTTTTTTTTTTAGAGAAACTATTTTAAATGAATAACACCAGGAAACTTATCTTTTCTCTGCCTTAAATAATCCAGTTCCAACTTTCTGCTATGCTTGTGCTGCAAGATGAATAAGAAATCCATAGAACATTAGCTGAAAATGAAAACAGTAAATGAAGTAATACCTCAACAGCTGCCTTTGCTCTTTCAAATTCCTCCTCCAAGGAGTGATTTCTGGAGAGAAGAGGCCCTCCCCAACGCTGTTCCTTAGTTGATCGTACCTATAAAATGAAAGAATAAATCAGTAAAGGCATGATATACTCCCTGCCACATTTCTGAGTTATTTCCTTAATTGCCTTGAGCCCCAAATAGCTTTTTTCTTGGGCAAAATTGGTTGTGTCCCTGCATGAATTTCTCCAAATTCGCTTACACTGTAGCAGAGATCATTCCTCATGGGAAGCAGAGTAATGTATCTTTTCTAGACTTTCATTTTCACTGAAGATTCATGAAAGATAAAGAGACATCCAAGAAAAGACAGTGGAAGAGTTGGGTTCCAAAGGGAAGTGCTGACTATTTTGTATAAGACTTTTACCTTAATTGTTCTTTCTGCTGTATTATGACTGTAGCAACGCATTCCACTCACTATGCTCCAGGAAGAAAGCATCTAATTTTCCCTGTACATTTTGTGGTTTTCTTTCAGGTTCTGTTTTGGGATCACATTGGAGAGACAGGTTTGCTCTGGATTTCACTGGAAGGACAAATCCTTTTTACAATCAGCAGCTCTCTCTTCTGTGCCTTACTATCAGTCAATCCCATTGGAAGTACATAACAAGTTTCTCCCTGTTCTTTCATTAAAAACCTTTTTTTTTCCCTGCACAAAGGGCACAGTACAAAACCAAACAGTATTCAATGGTGGCATAGAAAAGCACAAAGTGGCCTAATCTTGCTAAAGAGAGCTCTGACTCTTAATCCCATCCCTCACGTTTTTCAGGTGAAACTCATTAGCCATTTGCCTGACCGTGGTCCCAATTGCATTAATTTACATGATTGTATTTCTGATTATGGTACTTGTAATATTCAATTTCAATGAGCCACATTGCTAGAAGACTAATTTTGCTCACTTGGGACTCACTGGGCTGTATCTGCAAGTGTTGGAATGTGCACTGCTGGGATGAAACATCCAATACCTTCCTGGCTTTTCATATAAGTAACATGCAATGCATGGTCAAACACATACATCTGTGGTGTACACACATGGTTTTTTACCTAGAAAGATGACATTCACTTGTAAATCTAACCCTAAAGTTTCTGTTTTGCTCTGGAGTCTTTGGTCTCTCAGGTAGAGATTGACGAGTGAAATGTATATTGGGTTGATGATACACGTACGGTTAGAAAAGAATGATGCAGCACAATTCCTGTGAGAAGCACGGGGGGGACGGCACTGTGTGCATTCTTCTTTGTTGGCTTCTGGCCTTTGCTGCAAGTGACAGGAAGCACAGAGCCTGAGGGAAGGTCTGCACTGAGGATCTATTGTTTCTGTTTTCACATCTACTACCTCTGGTCCATGTTGTTTGGAAAATATTTTTTTTCCTTTGGTGAAGCCAGGAAGAGATTTCAGGTTGTCACTGAAAATATACCAAAAATTGATCCTATACACTAAACAGTCATTTGACTGATTAATAGAATTTAGGGCAGAAGAGATAACTGGTTCAAATCATCTCTTTGCCTGTATATCACATGATGGTATTTGTCACTCAACATCCACAGGATGAAACTCATGTTTCATAGAGAATAAACTGAGGTAGTCTGGGATATATGTCTTTGACGAAGGTGCTTGGATTTAATTTAAAGTTATGAAGAGACTTTAATCTTATCATTTTGTTTGCAAATTTGTTTAACTGGCCTCCTTGTTTCTCTTATTAATTTTAATTTCTGTTTCCAACTATCACTTCTTATTCTTTTTCCAGCAGTTTAAAGCACTTTTTAGTACCCCTTATTTTCTCTGGGGAAAGATACTGACGACTTTAATCAGGTTTTAACTGTCTTTTAAATGACATAAAGAGATTGAGATCTTAAGTTCTCTCATTATGAGGCATTTTATTCAGATTTTGAACTTTTTTGTGTCTCTTTTACTGTCCCTCTTTATTCTTTTATAGCTTTATTTTTTTATAGCCATAGACTCAACCAAAGTGAACCCTATATTCCAGTACCTGTCTTGCTGTTTCTCTATACAGAAATCAGGTAATTTCCTATCTCCCACTAATGATGTCTACTTCTACACACTCTTCTTGCCACCGTACTGCACAGGGAGCACTCATGTTGACATCCTCGTACACTCTGAGCCGTAGGGTCTTTTCAAATTGCCTTCCAGCATAGTGTTGTAAGTTGAGCCTGCATTCTTGTTCTGAAATGTATGATTTTTCAAGCGACTGTATTGGAATATGTATTTATACAGATGTCTTGATCACCGTCTCATTTTTACAAGTCTCTTATTTACATTTTTTTCATTTCACTGTTGCATCATATGCAATTTTATTGGTGACAGCTTGCAGATTTATTTTCAGATCAATAATATTGAAGATCATGGTTTCTCTTTGGAATCACAGAAGAACCCCCATGTGATTACAATTCCTAGTAAATAACTACTGTACTTGAGAACTTAAGTTAGCCAGTTTTAATCTGTTTAACAGCTGCTTTATTCATATTGTATGGTGCTAATTTTAAAATCAGAATGTGGTATGTCAATTCAGACATCTTGCAGAATATCACACAGCACCATTTATCAACCCGAGCTGTAATCTGATCAAAGAATTAGATTTGGTTTTCTTGACACAAAACTCTGTTGATAGACGTTAATTATGTTCCTAACCTTTTCATTATTTACGAGTTGGCTCTTGCAAACTGTTTCATTACTTCTGCTTTTTAATCTTTTGTTTCCAGTGACTGCAATTTCCTTAGGTCAAGGACAATACTGTAAATCATGATGTTGAGACTGAGTAGTACTGCAGAAGGGGAGAGCGAGCTTGTTGGGGCAGAATAGTGAGGAGTGGGAAGAGGACAAGAAGCACAGAAGTCCCCTCCTCTGCATATGTCAGAGTATACACATTGTCCCCACATAATCCCCACAGAAATATACGTTTTCTTCCATTAAATGCACACCTGCCTTCAACCAGAGGGAAAAAAAGAAGTAATTAACAAAACCCACATAAGCTGCATTTACATATAGGCAATGCAGGATCATATTCTGAGTTGTGATACCCAGAAATGAAAGACCCCATGTGTAACAAACATGCTGCCTTTCACTAGTGCAAGAAGAGAGGGGATGGGAATGGAGTGCCAATACTGGAGAACTCATCTCCAGCTGGTGATGGGGTGGGACTCTGCAGCTGCCTCCCCTTAAGGGGAGTGCAAGGTGGGGTCCGGGTGGAATGGGTATGTCTGAGGCATGGACACTCTGCATACACTGTGGTTTGATATGCTCACCACTCTACACTGGAGGTGCTGTAGCTGATCACTGGCTGCTGTCTTCAGGGACAAAATCTTCCATTCCAATGCATTTGCACACACTTCCCTGCGCTTGTAGTCTGCTTATGTGCTCTTGGACCTTAACTGTTGGTGAGAGGCTTAAATTATAGTTTTAACTTTTGAGCATGTCTTCAAATAATGAGCTAAATCTGTCCTTTATAACTCTTCATTTCATTAGAGTAACTGGCACATCCAAGGAAAGCTAGAGCCATTATCCTTCCTGTAGCTATTTGGGAGAAGTGGGGAATAAATTTTGCATTCTAAATATTGTTGCCTCAAACTGCAGATTTCTAAGGTTTACAGGCTTTGCGCTATATCTTTGTCCAAGAGTGCTGACATATTAGAATTTAGGTACAGTTTTTTAGCATGTCAGGGTTTTTGTGTATGCATTCTGAGTGAGAAAAAATATATCTAAAATGCCCAGGGAGGCCCAAGTTTGAAACCACATTTAGAGAATTAAAATATGAGCAGACTTTATGCATATACAATTGAACATACTACTTCCCTCTGCAATTTGTAATTATAAGAGAACAAATAAACCTTCAAACCCCCCCAAACACTGTAGGAATCTCAGTACTAATAAAAGCATCACAAGGAACTCTCCAGCATGGCAGATAAAAGAAAGAACAAAGATACTTTGGACCAATGCAGTTTAAGAGTCAATAACGGGTAACATATGATGTGAGTAGAAGGCTGAGAAGCAAGATGGCCACAACCAATGACAGCCACCATGCTATTGCCCATTCCAGCCTCCAAACACATTTCTTCCTTTTTAATTCAAAGCTTGCCTTCATGATTTTGTATTGGTATAAGTGCTGGTAAACATAGGTTTTTGTTAAGAAGGTTGCATAAATTATTGAAAATATGACCTAGTTAGTATTTCACTTTGAGGAACTAAATCTAACATGCCAAAGATGAGTGATGAAGGTGATTGTCTGAGAAATTGCTGATGGAAAACTGCAGCTAGTTTAACAAGATGAAATCTTTAGAGTATGGCAGAATCTGGTGCATATGCAAAGGTTACCCTTAAATGAGACAGACAAGACCTGTAGAGGACAAAGTATGGCAAATCTATGTTTTGACAAAAGCTCTAACGTGATTTCTTTTACAAGCAGATTAAGAACTCAGTCAAGACAGATGAGCCTGTTTGTTGGCAACAGACAACTTTGACAGTCCAAGTATAAGCAAGATGAAGCAGGCAGTGAATGAAAATACTACATTTCTAAGTAAACTACCTAGAATAAGAATGCAATCTCACTTCAGATAATTTCTCTGCACTGCTAATTACCAGTTCAACAACATTTCATTACTTGAATGGATCACAAATTTGAAAAAAAGCAGCTTATGATAAAACAAAACAAAAAATTAAATATACCAGCACAACAGATAAGAATTCTATACTCTGCTTCTCTTTCAAGTTGGCTGATTCAGCTTTTTTTTTTATTTTGAAACACCCGTCATTTTACAAAATAGTATGGAGCCTCCACTGACTGAACTTAGACTGAATTAAAAATGTGGATTTTTGCTTCTGCAGTTTTTCTAGTGGAAGATAAACAGTAAATAGACCATATAAAGTAGAAATGTTATATACTAAATTTGTAACTGCTTTTACAGAAAGTCACAGCCCTTAAATTCTGTGACTGTCTACTTGATTTACACACATCTAGGTTGAGCACAAACTTCCTGGCACTCAGATCTATTAGGCTGAGGAACAGCCTCCTAAAAAGGGGTTAGAGTTACTTCAAGATAAGCTGGACAAAGCATGTGAAAACACACTGTCCACCTCAGGTGGATGATATTATGCAATAGATCTTTTCCATTACTAAGATGTATAAATCTATTGCACAGGAAGGAAAGATAGTGAAAGGAAAGATTGCAACTAGCGTTAGGCTTTCCAAAGGGAAATGAAAATCCTGTGTGTAATGTAGAGATGGCAGGAAAGTAAAGGAGACTTTTTCCTAACCAAAATACTGGAATGGATCCTGATAACTGGGTTCTATTTCTATTTTCTGCAAAAACTGGTGCATAATCTCAGGAAAGACATTTGGAATTTTGATGTCTCATTTTTCCATTTTCAAATGAGGCTATTATTTTCCATTGATTTCCAGGTTTTCCATCTGACAGAAAGACTTTCAAGTCTAGGACTAAAAATAACTGTGGAGGAGGAGAAAATTATTTTCAACTAAAAGTGAATCCACCAAACAACTCTCCCCCATGCCAGTGGCATTAGCTGAACTTAAATTTTTTCAGTTAAAAAATAAGGATCAAGAAGGTGTACAAACAACCTGATCTATGTGAATACATATATAAATGTATGCTTGTACATATATACGCATACACACATATCTAAAACCATACATCTCTAAGTAATCATTTCCACAAGGTCCTGTCCAAAATACAATATGACAGTGGAATTGGGCAAATCTACAAACCTTCAGCCCAGAGCCCTCTGTATTAGAGTTCCTTTTCCAGCAGGAAAAAGTCCTTTGACCAGACTGCTCTCTCACCTGTGCAGATAAACTGCTAATGAATGTTGGTCTAATGATTCCTTCCTGTATTCCTTAGCCATTTCCCAACTCTGGGGATTCCTGGTTGACCAAGAGACCTTAAGAATAGATACATTACAAGGAGAGGGAACCATTAAAAGTTTGAATTTCAGAACTGGAGGATGGGAAAAATTGTGATGCTGTAAATTGTAGTTTTAAGTCTCTGTACAGAAAGTTCACAGTTCACTGCAGTATTAAACTCTGAATGTTTGAGATGCTGACATAGTTAAGTTATTTTCATAATATATTAATTTGGAAGCTGTGTGAAGATTCGGCTGTATGAATCTTTTAACTGATGATCCTGAAAATACCCCTTAAGTAGTTCTTCCAGAATATGAACCGATAGCCAATGGGACAATTCCTACTTCCCTTTTTATTGGTACTAAATCTACCACATCCTCTTACCTGTGTTGCAGGTGCAAGTTCTAATTCTGACGTTGAATCAGAGTCCAAGGCACTCTTGACATTAGTCAGCTCAGACTGTGATCTGTTTTCTGTGGACCTAGAAATAATGCATTTACATACTCATCACTGCACACTAAGACATGCTGCCTTACGTCTTTCAGGTTTATAAGCACATACTGATTAATTAGGTTATTTCTTCCAACTGAATTGTTTAACTTGCAGTTATCAAAAGTGCCTGGGCCCTTCTCAGTGTTCTCAGTGTTCACTCTTCCACTTTTCAGTTGCGTGCAGACAATAGTTAACAAAACAGAGTCAGGCCTGATTCACCAGTAGAGCCCTGCGTATATATTGGCCTGAAACAAGTACAATGGGATGAAGACTTTGCCTCTACCACTATGCTTCTATTTCATAGCCAGGCAAAATGAGGTTAGGCAACGACACAAGACTGTACCTGCAGTCAGTGTCTAAGAATCAACCACCACATTACAAGACTTCACCTTGACATGTGTGCATTTTTGTGCTACAATATCCTAATATTCTCTCTTCCTAGAAAATGAAACCCTGTAGACCAAAATCAAGTTAACTGAGAAAAACTTGTGTAAAGCTCTAAGTTAATGAAAAACCCAGAAAAAGGGCAGGCTAAGATCCAGAGTAAGCATCATTTGGTCAGAAAACTGCTTCTAGTGTATGAAAACGCTAATTATGGTCATGCGTGATGTAGTCAGTGAGTGTTCCTTACTTTTCAAGAAGGCAGCAGAATTAATCCACATGAACTGTTCCCAAAGGCAAATTCCAATTCTTCCTTCATTTACGTCCTCTGCAATATTAGTTGAACTGCATGAAAGAGTGCTTGGCTTGGATATTTTATCTTGCCTTTTTCAGTTATACAGAGAAATTCTGCCCTCTTGGTAGCAAAACCAAAATACACTGGATATCCAGTGACTGTCAAATCACTGCCAAGTATCCTTTTTTACTCATTTTACTCACATGTTTGTAGTTGGTTTTGGATCACTGCATCCCTCTTTGGAATTCTCACCACCATTTATTTAGTAATTGCACCTGCCACTTTTCACAACATTAAAAGTTGCTGACAAAATGTCATTTTATAGTGTACTTGCTTATGATACATTGTCCAAAATGTTTGCTTGAACACATTTAATGTAATCATAACAGATTTAATAATATGACTTGTCATCAAGCATTTCTTAAAAAGTTGGACTGGAAATATTTTTGTAAGGAAAGCAAGAAGTTGTACCATAAAAGCTCTTTTGATGGAGCTCTAGATGATGAGGATGTTCGCTCTGTAGAAGGGTGAACCTTGCTACTCCTGTCCCCATGAAAATTGACATCATCCCATTTCTCTAGCTGTGTCTGAATATCAACTGGAAAATAAGAAAAGAAAATATGACTCTTTTGAAGAAACTACTGCAGAAAATTATATCTCCTCTGTTGAATGTAAGTTATTGAGAAAACGGTGCCATGAAAGACTATATTTTTGTTAAAGTCCTATATAAAGAAATGTTGTGCACCTTTCTAGCTGATACTCTCTGAAAATATTTAGGAATTCACAATATTTTTCTAAACCTGTTAGCATTCATGGTCAGAATGTTGGTGGAGCTTTTGACTGAAAGTCAGTGATTTGTGTGTAATTTAGATCCGTTGATAAAACTGTGCTAACTATTTGATAGTTTTGGATATTTTAAATTTCCTAATTGTAGTCAAATTGTAAAAATAAAACTTTTTTATTGACTATCATTTAAAAATGACTGTGTAGGCAACTGATATTATTCAGTCATATGTTGGACTTACTTTGCAAAAATGAGATGTTCAGCTCCTGTTTGAAGATAAAGTTCTCTAAAAGAATTTCTGTGCTGATGAACGGAAAATTTGCTACCTTGGTATAAATTACATTTACCTTGCAAATTTCTCAGTTGCGGTGCAAGTAATTTAGTTTGGATGGAACTAAATTAAATTCACCTTTTCCAAACATCACCTATGGATCATGCTTGGCAGGATATTAAGCTGTGTTTGGGATTTTTGTTCAATCTGTATAAATATAGCTCTTTTGTCAAGAATGGATTTTTTTTCTCTTGTATGCATAGATAAAGCAGTATTTACAAATACAATGTGTATTTCTGACATCTGCAGTTCTGAAAAGGACATTCAGTATGGGCTGCCACTGATTTGTGTCCTTTACCAATTTCTCATGATACCTCTATAGATTTTTCTATGATTTTAGTCACCCTGACTAAATCATTTTTTGAAAGAATCCTTTCAAAACTTTATTTGTACGTTTGGTGACAACTTAATAGGTATAATGGCAAAGGCAAAGGCAAAATGTGTTTACAGTGTTTCAAGTTTAGTGTTTCAATTAGTTTATAATGTGGAACAAATGTTACACTCCCTGCTAAAATGCGGTGCAACAAAAATCCTGGTGTTGCTCATTATTTTGTGATAGTAGCAAGGAGAAACTTGTGCTAAGCAAGGCTACATAGTGCTAATATAATAGCTACACTCTTACCTAAATCTAGTGAAGACTTGTCTGAAACTCTGACAGTCTGGACTTTCTGCTCAGTATCCACACTGATAAGGTCAGAATTGTCTGTCTTCTTTCTGTGGGTTGAAGATTTTAAGCCTTCACTTCTTGATGTATTCTCTGATTTCTTTGCTTTGTTTTGGGTTTGTAAGACAGGTTCACTAAGATCCAAGAGATCCAGACCTGTTGATAATACTTAGAGACAAAAATGTTAGAATTCAATGTTGTTTTAATTCAAATAGCTCACTTCAAAAATATGTTTTAATTGGCAGAAAAGTATTAGTGTACTTGCATTTGTCTAGAGTGGATGTATATTTCCTGGCTAAAGATGATGACCAGCAAATTCAAATATGAGTAGTGATTTTAGTTGCTTTACTGGATGCAGTTTAAAAAAAGCTTGATTTGCATAAAAGGCTTTTCCTCTGAAAATCATAAAAGATATCTTAGGTCTTAAGACTGTGGTCTTACTCCACAGATTTTCTTGTGTAGTGAGGGTTCCCTGTACAACTGAGGCTTTAGATAAGACTTGGTTTAATCTTAGGATTTATCAAGTACTGGTAACAGCTGCTTAGGGCACTACTGTTGTGCCACGTGCCATTAAGGAAAGAGTTGAAGAGTAGACAGCTTCCTGGGCGGAATTCTTAGGTCGTAAAAGAATAATGCTATGTTTAGTAAGGGTTTCTACTGTTGTTGCTGTTTGTCTTTTGGGCGATAAACATTGACTATAATTATAAAATCTATTGCTATTTCTATTAAGGACTATATCAGTATAAAAGGCATATTTGCATCTGAGTTCTTAATTTACAAGTTGCTTTAAGAGTAACATTTAAAATTCTTTAGCACATAAAAGATAGAAAAACTCCCTCTTTATCATCAGTTAAATTGTTTTTGACACTTTTGACACAGGGCAGGTGTTTTTGACAGATCAGTTTCTATCTTCTCTTGCAGTCCTTTATCTGGGTTCTTGGTAAATCACTGAATTTCGTTGATCTTCACAGAATAAGAAATTTTTTTTATTTATTAAATACATCCAACTGACACCCAAATCTCATAGATATTCAAGGCAGATATAGGCTCTACAGATACTTACTTTTTTACAACAAGCACCACTCTTAAAACACCTGAAATATTTATATCCATCCCTGTAATATCTTTGGCTATATAAAAGGAAAAAATATTATTTACAACTGTTATTTAATTCAGTGTTCCAGTTTTTGTTATTAGAACTTGCATATTGCTTTAGACACATTAATTAAATGTGAAGATAATCACTCAGCTGTCAATTAGACATTTTAATAATTTGCATGTATATAGATTTTAATTAAATGGCTTCAAACAAGCCAAGTCATTTTATGAGACAGCAATGGAACACAGAAGTGCTATGCTGATTCTATTGTATCTCAGCTGATCTGCTCAACTGCTTTGATTACCTTTGCACAAATATTGGATCGGAGGAGGCTACTTTCTAAAAACACTTCCAAAGGACAATATGCTTCTTTTAATTGAAAAGGCTTTCAGGATTCACTCTTTGTATTATTTGCTGTACTATCTCACTGCAACACAAAGCAGCTAAGAAATGCGAGAAATCCGTTAGATCCTTTCACTAATAAAGTGTCCAAACTCAGCCTGGGTAAACTCTTTTGATCTCTCTTCCCTTTTCTCTGATATCCCATCCAAGTTTTCATTAAAGAAAATTTTTCTAGAGTTAGGAAGGTATCTGGTTAAAACCGGACTAAATGTGGATTAGCCATAGTTAAAACTTTGCAAAAACAAAGATTGATAATTGTCTGAACTTAAACAAGTTCCCTTTAATTCAAGTCCAGAGAGCTGCTAGAATACAGGTGATTTGGATCACATTGGATTTGCCCTTAAATGTAACGAACAAAGTTTTCTCTAGTAATAAATCAGGCAATTATAATTTAATACCAGCTTGTAATTTTGTGCAAATAGTAACAAATCAGAAAATAACTTGACAAAAAATGTACCGTAATTAAGATAAAACTAAAATTATTTCTCTTTAGTGAGGGATGGTAAAGAATTTTGTTTACCTGCAGTATTTGATGTTACAGGCCTTGCAACAGCTTCTGGTTTAGTTTCACAAAGAAAGTCATCAATGGAGGGGCTCAGAAGGGGTCTGCTTTCTTGTTGCTCATTCACCAGCTAGCAACAAAAAAACCCAGTGTCACAGAGTGTTGTTGGGATGCGGAAGTTAAAGAAATAAAACATATTGTTCAGCCTGGAGAAGAGAAGGCTCCGGGGAGACCTTACTGCAGCCTTCCAGTACCTGAAGGGGGCCTACAAGAAAGCCTGGGAGGGACTTTTTACAAGGGCGTGTAGTGACAGGACAAGAGGTCATGGCTTTAAACTGAAGGAGGGTAGATTTAGACTAGATATAAGGAAGAAAATCTTCACTATGAGGGTGGTGAGGCACCGAACAGGTTGCCCAGGGAATTTGTGGATGATCCATCCCTGGAAGCGTTCAAGGTCAGGCTGGATGGGGCTTTGAGCAACCTGGTCTAGTGGAAGGTATCCCTGCCCATGGCAGTGGGGTTGGAACTAGATGACCTTTAAGGTCCCTTCCAACCCAAACCAGTCTATGATTCTATGATGTTCTCACAATATCGTGTGCTTTATTTTTGATTGTGAGAGAATAAGATATTGCAATTAGAACATGTACAAATAACTCTGGGCTTAAAATAAAAAAAAATATAGTCACTCTTTCGGGGCAAAATTATATTCCAGTTTTACAAATTGCACAAAAATAAAGCAGCAAGGTGATTTTTCCATAGCAGTTATTGCATACTATTGCTTATAGGGCTAAAGAACACAAGGCCTGATGTATCTCCCTTCAAATCAGTGGGTGAAGTTGCCCTTCTCTATTGCCAGGAGACTAAGCAGGGCTTTTTTAGTATTTGGAAGTGTTCGTTTTTTTCACCAGTAACATGCCTCCCCGCAGAACTTGCACAATACCATTTCATCTAGCAAATATGCATTAGCCCATTAAACAATAACCTGCTGAGACAGGAAACACTTCTCTGCGATACAAAGACATATGAATGACAGTGGATGGAGCCTGGTGAAGGCAGGAACTGCCTGCATGAGTTTTGACTGTGTAAAGACTCATAATACAGTTTTCATCTATGAGCAGTTTTCCCCTTTTTATTGTAATTGCATGAATGCATTGGTTTTCTGCTACCTAAATTAAATCTCTGTGTTACAGGCTATTTCATGTATTAGGGATTAAAAAGACAAAACAGTGAAACAGTCTCATAAATAGAAGTCTCCTCTCTGCAATCTGTCTCTGATTGGAGGATCAAGACCTAAGCTGAGCTGGATGTATGTTTGATGGTGTGGCCTGCATTTACTTTAACTTTAATGTGAAAAATGTTTTCCCTCTGTCTGTTACTTTCAGCTGGAGCTATTTCAGCTTTACTTTTATCGTCTCTGCTCTCTCTCTTCCGTTCTCACTCTTTTTCCATTGTTGAATTTTCAAAATTTTCTCTCGGATAGATTTGAACTTTTACATTTATGATGCTAACATTGACTAAAGCAGGCAAAAAAAAGCTATTTACGCATCCTCATTTGATATTTGTTAATTACTGGCATTTAGCTACTCCAGTAGCAGGATTGCCTCTAAAATTATTACAGCAAAACAACTTAGATTTGCGTTTGTTCAGTACTTGATTTTTGTTTTACAAAGTTGCAAGAAAATATTGGAGCTAATGAAATAAAAAAGTCCATTATTTTGATGGGTCAAACATTTAAGCTGGTTCCTAAGGCTGACTGACTGTATAATACATGCACTTATTCATTTGCCCAGGACCTTACAGTTTTGCACTGAAATACCAATTTACATGAGTAACATGGAAGACAGATGAGTGATTGCCTGCCCAACTGCGTGTAGCAGAATGTACACATGTGGGCACTTAATTTAGAAATCTGGCAATGATACTGTCCCAAACTAATTCTGCATATGCGAAATCTACGCTGCAGGTGCACCCTACAGGGGACTCAATCGTGTGGTTTTTGATTGTCCAGGTTGCTGTCTCATTCAATGCTCAGAAGTTACTTGCTTAATTTGGTAAATCTCAACACGTGATTGGAAACTGCATTTATACCATCTGCACACCTTTGATTTCCATTAAAGGTGGCTCTACAGTACCCACATTATCTCCAGGTCTATACTTAATACTGATATTTTAGACTTAAGAGGACCTTACTTTTCTGTTTATGATTTGGTGACAGTCCTTACTATTTGCTATTGGTGAAAAAATGAAGGTGGGTACCTAGTTAATTCTTGTCCAAATTGCTTTTAATATTTTTGAAGCTTCTTTATGATCAACTCCAGCTATCAGCAAAAATTGCTTGAATAAATTTTTCTTTTTTCATTTACACATCCCATTCTAGGAACTAGCATCAGTAATAGCTGCTGCACTTTTGCAACAAGTTGTGTATTTGGGTGAACACAGCATTTAGTATGAATGTGCTGTGATGTACTAAAGCATAAAGAAAGCATCATAGCATAAAAAAAAGTCCTACACCATTTGGAGGGGGAGAAGAGGGAAGAAAGAAGAGATTCTGTAGGAATTACTGTAAATGTAAAAACTTCATAGGAAATACCCTGTTTCTGTATCTATAAGAGTGTATCAGTAGGGTGCATTACCACGTCAGGTTTGGATGCTTATTAAGTTTCCCATTACCTTTCATGGAAATTTTCTTTAATAGGAAAGAATGGGAGAAGGAGGGAATGAAGGACTATGAGGACCAAGACAGCCAAGATCACTCACTGGAGACAGTGAAGAATAGAAAAGCTGAAGACCAACCAGAAAGGCAATTTATTGCCCAAACCTGTTGCAGGGGTAAGAGGATAAACTCTGGGAAGACCAGCAATAATGGTGAGAAAGGAGTCATGGAGGGGAAGGAGACTAGAATCAACAAAGATCTAATTTCTCCAAGGTTCAACTGGAGTATGAAGCAGCAGATGTCTGGCAAATATTTTTTTCTTTCCAAAGCTAGTTATCACATCCCTAGTAAGTTATTTATTATGTTGTTTATATAAGGAAGACCTGCTCATCAACAGGCCTTCATTAGTTTGACACCAGCAGTGTATTGTCCAAAGTCCCTTGATAAATTGTAACACCAAACTGAAAGATTGATGGTAACATCCACTTCTTCATAATCAATTTTGCCAGAAAACACCAAGATTTAATTTTTAATTTGTGTCTTCTTTCTGCTGCATTTGCAGCATTTTTGTTTAATTAGAAAACAATTAGGTTCCTCTTTTCTGACTCTCTTACTTTGTGAACATACACACTAAATTCATCAGAGATGGGCCACCCGAATGATAGAACACATTTTATAGGGAGACTAAAAGAGTTTGACTTACTTAGGCTAATGAAAAGAAGATTGAGTAGGAATATAATTATTCTTCATGTATACGTAAAGGGAAAGTGGTTAGATGACACTGGAGGGGGAAAGTTATTCCAGCTGTAGAGAAAGGCTGGCATGACAACAAAGATGTCTAAACAGGCCATGAACAGATTTGGTCTGGGAATTAAAAGAATCTTCCTATCACAGCAGTGAAGTGTATGGACAGTATTTTTTAGGGTAGGGGGACAAAAAAACCTAACTATTTAAAATGGCTTCTGACACGTTTTCTACATGGCTGTTTATGGTGTGACTGCTTTTGAGATGTGGACTGTGGTCCAGAGGATCTGTCCCAGTCCTGTGCTGCCATGACTAAGGACTGGAAGCTGTAGGAGTGTCTTATTAAAAGGATTGTTCCTGTGAAAAATAATTTGCTTTCAACTGAAATTATCTGGGTCAAAACAGATAGCAAATACATGATCAAGTCTACTAATTCTCAATAAATATGAACTACCTATGTATAACAATAGAAGATATTAGAAAAATAGGTTTTTGATGTGAAGCAGGCATTTCATGATGAACCAAACCTTCAAAGGTTAAAGAGTGCCATGAGCTGATATTTTTGCCGTAGGTAAGCTGGCGGTGGGGTAGGTTTCTGATATTACTGTGTATGCAGTGCCACTTGGTAAGTCCTAGGTCTCACGCTTTGAATTCCATTTTGCTGCCTCATATATTGTACCAAATTTATCCCTAGTTTAACTCTGCTCAAGTTATTAGAGTTATATCAGGCATGAATTTGGAGTAATGCTATAAAACATTCATGAGATGAAAACTATTATCTATATTAAAGTAATAATTTATGGTTCTCGAGCACCTTTCAGGGTGAATATCACAGAATGCTTTAAAACATTCATGAATCAAGCCTGGCACCGCTGCAGAGATGAGAAGTATTATCTCTACGTTGCAGACAAGAGAAGCAAAGTGAAATCAAGCAAGCGGCCCAGCATCACCCGGTGCTGGAGGAAGCGGCGCTGGGAGCAGGAGCCAGGCGGCTGGCGCTGCGCCGCTGCATGGTATTTACGCGTATTTGTACACACGACAAGCTACATAGACTCAGCCTGTGAAACTGTCAATTTCTCAGTACTAATTTAGCCAGTGAGTGCGATAAGTTCTCATGTCTCTAAGAACTTTATTTTTCTTATAAAATCTATTTCAATTAGTGAAAAAAACCACACACTCCTTTAACTGAAGGATATAAAAAAATCTGTGGAGGATGATAGTCCCTATTACTAATACATCTGAAAAGACTCATTTATAGTATTAAATACTCCTAAATTCAAATTAATTTTCTGTCACTGACTACTGCTGTCGGACAGCATCACAGAAAAAGGTACTTTTTCTCACCCCAGTACTGCTTTTGACTTTTTTGTTCCAAAAAGCATATGTGAGGGTTTCTTTATACTTTGGGAGAGTAAAAAGCATCGTCTGATGGTTGATACCAGCCCCATTGCTTAAATACATGCACAGTGAGGATAATTTAGCAGAGATCGGAGACCAGGTGCAAAGACCGGGTCAGGCTGTGGCAGTGGCTGTGCTGGAGGCCATGTCTGCCATATTGTCCCTCAGAGGGCAGTCCTGCAGCCTAGCACACTGAGAGGAATCACCTGGTCTCCATTTTCTGTGCCCTGTCACCTGCCTCATCCCCAGGTGTCTGCATTTATTCAGCTGATGTAGTTTATTACTTGCAGCTGCCTTTATGAGTAAGTTTTCCTTTCCCTAGTGCTCTGGATTGGCTAGTGGTTTTCATGCTGCCCCTTAGAGCTGCTGTGAGAGGAGGAGGATGAGGAGGGAGATGGTGGCTTGTGCTGGTTCCCTCTCTGAGCGATCCTCAGGCCTGAAGGGTAAGTGGGAACCCAATGTAATGGTGCTGCTTTGGGGTCAAAAATATCCTACCCTAGATGGGCCTGGGCATGGGTGTGCTGGGGCAGGAGGGGAGATGTTGCTGTGGAAGAGGCTCAGGGCTGGCCCCCTGAAAGGGAGCTGTGGCCGTAAGGGGTTTCCTCCCTCTAGCTACTATCCAGCCTGATCTCAGCTCCCCTCAGTCACCCAGCCAGCACCTCTTCCTCTGCCCTGCCATCACCCCTAAATCATCCCAGGCCTTATTTTCTCTCCTTGCCCCCGCAGAAGGGCCCTGTCTGGTAAAACACCTTCCTGAAGCCTCAGCCCCAGGGCCTCTCCTCAGGCCTGGTGCTGCCCTAGGGAGCCCGCATGGGGCACAGCCAGTGCCCAGCTGCTGCCATGGGGGCAGCTCTGGAAGTAAAAACTTGTTTTGGGCTCATTTTCAAGGCTTTTGGCTTATGGTTTTGATGCAGGTGCCTCTTGCCATGCTGGTCAGTGGTGGTGTGTTTTACTGTGCCAGTGACAATGTGAGACTGTGTATGTATACATACAGCAACTGCTACGGCTTTGGGTTTGCTTTGCTCCCTGTCTACACTTTATTTTGTGGTGAGAGAGTTATGAAATAGCTAGGGAGTCGCCTGATTTAAAAAAAAAAAAAAGGGATGGGTGGGCAGTTGACAGGGCTCTATTGTGAAAAGTTTCTACGGAGCAGCTTAGTTTGGCCTTGAGAGAGAGGGAGCTGGAGCTCAGCTGGTGCTCAGGGGAACAGCTGAGAGGACCAGCTTCTTACCTAGTGTGACATTTACAGTTGACAGTGTTCACCTGCACAACCTGCCCTGGGCATGGCTACAAGTGCTTTGTCTGCTTTCTCTTAGGGTGCTGGGCTTAAGCTGTGGGAGTGCTGGAGCGCACTGAGGATGTCGGTAAGGTATGGTCCTGACATCCTGTTTTATACTCCCTTTTGCTATATTCCTGATCTTGATCTGTTTGTAGTGCACAATGCACGAGTGTTTTGTTTCTTTTTTTTTTAATGTTGGTAGGGCATAACATAATGCTAGTCTTTAAGATAAATTATTTGGAACCTAAATTGGGGGGTTCCAGTCAGGCATAGGCAGCTAATTAGCACCTATGTTTCGAGCACACAGTGAACTAGTTCTCTTAAATTAAGTGCCTAAATTCCCTCCATGTTCAACAGGGAGAGAAATGCCTAGAAAAGCAACTCTAGAGGGAGATCCTGCCTGTCTAATTTAGGCTGTACCTCAGGAGGTTCTCAAAGGCACCTAGCTTTCCCACTGGCTATATATGGAACTTGGTTCAATATATGCCTGGTCCAATAGGCACCTAAAATTTAGATGTAATTAGTTATCCAAGTTAGTTGGATTGGATTCTACCCATTTTGTCACTTGAGGCTGATTGAATTACTCAAGGCGCTAATTTAGGAAGCCTCAAACTACTAATGGGTAATCCCTTCTACAGTTCAGCAGCAAAGCTGCTCCTGGGCACTTACGCCTTTTGCTGTACTGCCCACTCAGTTTGCTGGTGTCTCACTGGGTGGTGTGGTTGGGCTGCTGATTGCATCAGTGAAATGGCTGGACCTAGAAAGCCTGGGGTGTGGTAATGAGCATGGGAGAAAGACCTTTTAACTCAAATTTTCTATTGGAGAAACTTCTCTGCTGCTTGGGTGAGACTGGACAAATAGGTGAAGGAGTCTGATTAATTTGGGTAGTTTGTGTTACACTGTTCTTCTAACTTAACCAGAGGCATGTACTAAGACATTGACTAACTTCAATCACTAATTATTTGTATGATACATAGCAATGGTTTCTTGATAAATAGGTTCTCTGCATACATTTGGCACATCATGATCTTTGGTGGCACTCACTAGAGTAAGAGGAAACAAGTGAATTAATTTCTACTAACTAGCTATTTCTAAAAACTGATAAATGGGAACCACAACTAGAAATTGAAGTTAGTGTTCTCTAAAGCATAACTGGAACTACTGGCTTCACAGTTGTGTCTATGGAACATTATCGTGGTGGGATAAGAACTGGAAGACCTCCTTTTCTGCTCACTGAGGGACATTTGGAAAGGGGACTCCTGAAAAAATCACAGTCTTGTGCTAAAAGATCAAATTGCATGAGTTAAGTTTTTCTTCACCCACTTTTCTAGCATGTTTATAAATATTTCATAATCAAAATTATAACCTCGCACACCTTCTTTACTATTGTATAGTAAATGTGGTCATTACTTGACTTTTTGCATCATCCTTGTGCCTGGGTCATACTAACTTTTTCTCTGTCACACTAGTGTGAATTTATGTCCCAACAAAACTGACATGCCAGCCAAATATTTGTTTTTCACAAGAACAGAGAATCAATTCACAGGACACACAGTATAGCTGACTTCCACCTAATGTGAATTGCGGGAAGCTCTAAAACTGAGACAAACTCATTTCACTCTCCTGCAAAGAGCAGTTTGGTGTTGCTGCTTCTCTGAAGACTAGTCGAGCTCGGCAGGTGATAACTGGTACTCTGTTGCTAAGTAGCAGGAGGTGTGTGGAGTGGTCTGTGAATCAGAGGTGACAATATCTTACCTGAAATCACACAAGCCAAGTGACTCCCTGGGGCTTAATGCAAACAATGGACAGAGGGCTTGTGTGAAGTCAGAGAAGCTGTGGGAGGATTACTATAGGTGCTGTGTTGGATATTTAAATTCACATGTTAGCTACACTGTTTAAAACCTATGCTTGGTGTGTAAATTGGTAAATGATAACACACTTATGCTGCGCCTTCATAAACAGCAGTTGCGTTGCTGAGTACTAACTCTTGCTATGATTGCTGTGCCACAGTAGCATCCTATCTGTGTTCATAAGTGCTGACCTATACAAGTTACGGTGTATGGTTGCAAGGTAGAACTAAATATCTCTCTTCACCATCTCCTTCCTTCTCTTCCTCTTGATCTGGCTGAGGGAAACTAAACATGGCAACTGTAGTTGTATCTGTCTCCTGCATTTTGGCCTTGCTCCAGCAAAGCACTTAAGCCTGTCCTGCAAAACTCAAGGTTAAGCATGCGTTTAACTGTCTTGCTGGATCAAGGGGGAAGGGGAGGAAAGTTGCTCTCGTATATTGAGTGTGACTGACAATTTGGCCTTTACTACCCACATAAAAATGTTATTTACTGTACATCTGTCTGCTGCATTAATATCAGTATGGTCTATGCACTTTTTAAGTAAAGGGTGCAGTTTACTAAAATGGAGCGTTTCCCGTTCCTGAGTGTTAGATTTTATTTATTTTCTCTCCCTCAGTGATGCATTGTCTCTGTTGTGTTACCCTGGAATTTGTGTTTTAGCCTCTCCCCTTCCCCATGTCACTATCTGAACTGAGAACTAATCTATAACAGTGATCAAAGACAACATTAACTCATCGTAGATGCTTAGAGATCCTTGATGGAATATAGTCACTAAGAAATTACAAAATGTTCCTTTAAAGAAATTATTTATGTAATGTTAGTTTACGGAAGTACCTAGTCTGTGCTCCTAAAATGGCCTTCTGGTTAATTGAGGGATTAACAAATTTGACAGATAAGATGAGTAAATGCAGCTTAAGAAGATCTTGTAGAACAGAAAGGCTACAGAATCCAAAGTTATCTGTTCAGAAAGTCCTGAAGAAACTTATACTGTGGGAGGAGGCAGAAGTGTTGTAGTATCTATAGGGAAAAAATGGTAACTCATGATGCTAGATTTTGGTTTCTGTATTGTTCATTGAAATTACCTTTTGTGTGGCAACTCCAGCTGAAGAGGACATCAGACTGAGAACCACAGTTCTCAAATGCTTTTAAATAAGATGCAGAGGACAGAACCTAGGGAGGTTCCGTTTCACCCACATTGCGGGTATCACATTTGTGCTCTTGCAGCATCTCTGGGGGCAACTGTGATGATTGCTTACAAAGTATTAGAGAAGTGTTTACTTTCAGCTCATGAAAAACATTAAAGACTGCCAGCATAGGAAACTGAAGTGGATGTACAAATTCTTTGCAAACCACCAGTGATTCACAGATAAATTCAAGAGTTTCAGCAGTGGTGGATTGTATACAGCCCCATTCAGAGTACGGTGCATGATCAAATGTCAATTTAGATGGAAGATGTAAAACTGCTGCTTTTTAAGACCAAATCTTTGTGCTATAGCAGCATAAAGACTGTAAAGATGAAGATGAGAGAATTAACAATATCAAATATATCATGGCCTCTCAGAGAATTTAATTTTTGTAAAGCTTATGCCGTTCCTACTGATCTTCAACTGTGTTGAAAATGCCCTTTGTTCATTTCCCATGCAACAAAATTAATCTTCTACAGTACCCTTGCTGTATCTTTGCATATAGGCTGTAACTACTTTGAAACCACACAGATTTTTCTTACACTTTCTGTGGATTTTTTTCTTTTAAAACAGAGCTCTGTAGCATACCTAGAATAAAGCTGTGGTTTTGGATGCTTTACTGTGGGCAGTTGTAGGAACCAAGCCATCATTTCCTGTGAAGTTATATAATCTTTCTCTGTAGGGATCTGTTGTGGTGTGTGTGTGTTTGCTTTGAAATGTTTTTTTTTTTCAGATTGAAAAGCTGGAAACTTGAAAGCTGTTTGAATTTTTTTAGACTTGCAATTCAGTAGAAGAGTCTCACTGTACAAGCAACGAGTTCATTGAATATAGAACAACTGTAGTACATGGCTTGCTTGTTAAAAGACTATTTGTTAAAGTATTCTTTAACAGGATCGTATATTTTTAGATAGAGTATTCATGAATGAAAACCCAATGAATTTCTGGAAATTAATTCCTATTAATAATTCATATAAAAACAGTGTTAAACTGGCATAATATATTATTAACAAAAAAGTATTTCTCCAAATCTTTCAGTGCTTATGGAATGGTAAGGAATTTTAAAATGTATGAAACAGTATATTTAATTTTTTATTTTATGAAAAAATTACACCACCAATTCCCATGGTGACTTCAAATTAAAATTGTTATTTCATGGAAAAATGTATTTAATTTAGGTGACAGACAGATCTGTATAACTTAAGGCAAGCAGCCAATTTATGACTTTTAAGCATATTGTCAAGGCAACTTTATTATACTCATGAGAATATTTCTGCTGAAATTATGCATGCTGCCCTAAAAGCAATAATCGTGAGCAATATTTAACTTAGAGGTAAAGAATTGATATTTGTACTGCTAAGCATGCATTTATGCATTTTCTATTTTTTTACTCTTCTTACATTTACCCTGTATTAATAATAGACGAAAAACAGTTACCAACAGGACTTAAGAAGTGTCCCCCACTAATCTACTCAAAACTTCTGTAATAAATCAAATTAGACAGATTTGAGATGTATGGAAAATACTGCTAATGAATTTATCATGGATCCTTTAAGAAGAAAAGAAAAATACAATTTCAAGTCCAGTCATCCTAAGATCAGTGAAGAAATTGCCACTGTTCTCAGAGGGCAGATGGGAATGTACAGTGAATTATGGTAGTCCAAACTTAGTCATCTAAATCTGGCATGATTTTTGCCTTTTTTTACATTAATGTTTATCAATTAGTTAAAGTTGAGTTAATTCTGGTTTAGGTTGGTATAAAAGAGAGGTTAATTACATGAACTTTCTGTCATTCTGTTAGAATGTTATTAAATAAATATTTATGCTGTGGGCTATAAGTGAATGTAAGTAATGCTAAGAAGCTTAGAATGAACATGATTGATTCAAATGGGCCGGTTCACTTGTATATGGAAAACTGATTATGCAATCAAATTAATGTAGTGAGCTCTTGATACACACATCAGAAAATCTACTAACTAATATTCAGCTCCCAGTGCTGTTATCTTTACTCTGTTTCCTTTAAAAAGTTGAAAGGAAGCATTCAAAAGATCTCTTATCAGGGTTTAAAAACAAACAAACCACCACCAAACAAAACAAACCCCAAAAACCCAGAACAAAACAAAAAGCCCAACCAACTAAGGAAAAAAAAAATTAGTGGGATATAGGCAGTGGAAGTGTTTGAGTATTTTACTCATAAATCCTTGAGCAAATATAAATGTGCTTGGATCAGCAAATGGCATGCAAATGAAATTCACTTCAAAAAATAATAATAAAAAAATGTTCCTACTCTGAATAGTAACTAATACCTTAGAGGGACTATAAAAAAGTCTTAAGCATTTGGTGGAGTTAATTGGTGTGTAGTCATGTAACTTTTTTGACAACTTGTGTGTTGTAGCCTGAATTTTTCACGGGATAGGATGAATCTCGGCATGTTTCTTATAATGTAATTTCAGCTATTTAAACGACTTCTTTCCAGTTCAAATTCTAAACCTAAGTGCTCTGTAGGTTAACTTCTTAAATTATAAGTAATCAATATTAAACTTGTACTCTGAGCAAAGTCTGTGTAGTTCCTGTAAATTCCAAGTAGGCAGCTCCCATATTTTTCAGTTGTAAACAGGCATAGCTTTCAATATATACTTTGCATTTCTTCCTATTGGTGAATCTTTCAGTGAGTCCCATTTTTGTTCCATATACTACCAGAGTATATTTGCCACAGGATCATCTTAGAAATAAGACCTGCAGGAGGTGATTCATGTCCATTATCTTGATAGGGATCCTACCATCACGAGCTTTCCAATTTATGTGCTCTGATGAAGAATCTAAATTGAGTGTAATGAATCTGGGACAAATAACTCTTGTGACACTGAGATTTGTTTGTTTAAAATCAGATTGACAAGGCATTTAAGCATGCGGGTTTTTTACTGCTCAATAAAGCAGTTAATCATATTTTAAGTGTTTAAGTGTGGATTGAAGTACCCTATTGAATTGCATCCTTTGAAGATCACTGACCTGTAGTAAATTGGGAATTTCATAGCTGACTGTACAATTAAACTTTGACTCCGGGGATATTTAGGTTTAAATTTCTCATTAGAAAGTAATTCTGACGTGAGCTTTTTTCTCCTGTAAAATGCAAAGTAGCTGTGAAGAGGTTAAACAAAAACTTTATTTTGGAATTAAAATGAAAATTTTATGCATGATTCTTCTCATTTATTTCTCTGCTTCAGTCAGCAGTGTATTTGCTTGTTGCTTAACTTCTAGTTAATCTTTGAATCTTTAGCAAACTCTTTCACTTTTTGTAGGTTCTATTCATGTGAAAAATACCTTTTTTCATTTGTTCCAGTCTCTTCTGAATTATCTTTTAAAAGATAAAGGGAGATGGCAACATAGCTTAGAATTATGTTCTACAAAATCCCATTAGTACTGAAAGCTCACTCTGCTTGAAGTATCAAATCTGGCAAATCCTGAATGCTTTCTCACACTAATAAAATTACTTTTATTGGAAGTAATTGAGATAGAATCACAAAAAATAGATACTGAAAGGCCTATTCAACTATGAAGAATACCCCTCTGCTTGTTGTAGTATACCCATTACTGCTGGAATGATGGTCAAGATTCTGAGCTGCCATATATTGGTGTAGCCCCACTGGAGTCTGCAGTACTTTTTTGGTTCATGTTATTTGAAGACTTGCATCCAGATCTGACAATATGAAAGAATAACTGATGATATAAAATAATCTGTGAATCGGAAATGTCAGCAAAATTTAATTCACAGTATTTATGTCAACGAATAAGTGTCACAATTTACAAGCAGGGCTTTGCTAGGAGTAACAGTAGTAACTGTAAAATGTGAATGTGTATCTGACTTGTTCTGTGTTGGATGTTTTTAATGTTTTCCAGAGGAAGGGAGCAAAGAGGCATCTCTTAAAATTTAAATTCAGGGGCCTCCTTACATTATCACTGTTTCAAAATAGTGATAGAATAGTGTTTAGTCTGTGTATCAGATTCCACTTAACGCTTACTGCAGAGTCTGCTTCCACAGTCAGACATGATTAATCCTCCATTCATCAAAGTTTTTGGAAATGGGAGATTTTACTTTTTTTTATGTTTAGAAAAGCCAATAATCCTCCATCTGGGCTTGATCCTTCCATTTTACTTGCAGGTTTCTTGCTTAGTTGTAGGAATGGGGCAATGTAGATAGCTAATGTATATAATTACATACAGGTGCCCATACTGGCTTCGGTGGTGGTGATAACTTTGAAAAGATCAGGCCTTGTTCTCATGACCCCGTTTGATCTGGCTTGGGAAACTTGTTTGCAGCCAATTTGGAAGTGGCACGTTTCACCCTGTGAGCAGCAACCACATCCATCTGTTTCATCATGTAAAGAGCGGGGACAAACACTTTGATGGTGATGGTGAAATGTATATTGCAATTTAGCGGTGCGTTATTCTGAATGAGATGTTTACACGGACACAGTAAAGAGGAAGCATCTCAAAACAACACTGCAGCCAGACAATTAGGATGCAAATGATGTATGCAATATGGTCACATAACTGCACATCACACATACATGATGCAGAGATGGCTATGGAAAATACTCACTTTTTCACTTGATTCTGTTTCCTTTTGGCTTCTGCACCCCTTTGGTGCATAGCAGGGAAGTAGGTATTTGTGTTTAGTGGAAGAAATTACACTGACTAACAGACAGAAGCATTTTACTCAAAGTTATCATAGACTATTGCTGAATAGACTGACAGACAACACTACAAATGGTGCATTAAACATTAAATGAACCCAGCCTGAACTCCTGGCCCTGTTGAAGCCAATGGAAGTTTTACACTTGGGGGGGGTGGGAAGTAAGGGGGGCAGCTGGTTTCTAATCGTTTGTTAATCACTTGGTAGAAAATTAGGCATGATGCCTTAAACAGCATCGTTTTCCTTTGTGCAATTACTTCATAGACATTAGAGTTCACCACAAGCAAAGTATGGTGTTCAACAGAGGCTGAGGAGTGGATTGCCAGACCTAGTTTCCAAAGTAGTAGATGGTATTTCTACAATGTGTGTGTGTTAGTGCAGCACATCTGTGATGCTCTGCAGAGAAGTATGTGCTGGCCTTGGGTGCATCTTAAATACTTTCAAAAAGTACAGTAGCTGTTATCCTAAAACGTGAAAGGAATAAAATAGGATTGTGGATTTAGTTATTCTTATGTGAAAGCCTTCAACAATATGGTAAGATTCTTCCATTAAACCTCCTGTTGAGTAGGAATAGTTTGGTGTGCTAAATATTAACAGTAAGCTGAAGGCGCTTGCTTGGGGAACAAATTCTTGTATGTGGGGGACAGGAGGGACTAAAACGTGCTCTTGTAGTGAGATGGAAGTGGTGTGTGTTACAGCGGTGTTCAGTCACTGTCTTCAATAAACTAACGAAACCACCGAAGGCTTGATGGGTGCTCCAAGGGGTAAGGTTTAGTGTGATGATGTTACGTCTGTCCTTTGGCTGAGGTTGTAGAAATGAAAGCAATGGGGTGTGCAGGGTGAGGTGTTCTGCCTTGGACCAGGAGTGGAATCCCCGCGGGAGTTTGGGCATGGGATTGAGACACTGGATGTGATACTGCTGTGAAGTGTTCGTTTGTTATTTTAGATGCACATTGAATATGTGTATTTTACATAGGCAATGCAAATGAACGTTTTTGGTGTGCCTATTGATGGCGTGAATTATAACTGGTTTTAACTTGGTTTTAAATAACCTTTTGGTAACTGATGTATACTGGACTTTCTGCAAATCCCTTTATTTGAGGGAAAAAAATGCATTTTTGTTTAGATCTAACATCTAACCCCCCGAGCGATTACATCGTTCGCCCCACGCTGTTTCCCCCTGACAGCGAGGGCACGCGACGACACTGGCGGCGATCCACCCGCGCCCAGAAGCGGGCGGCG